>NC_060123.1:440924211-441230878 GCF_021461395.2 Schistocerca americana
TTTTTTATGTAGGCTAAAACAGAATACATCTCCAGACAGGACAGAAAAAAAACATAGTGACAGGGGACCTCAGTTTTGATCAACTAAGTTTTGTATTACAGAGTAATTCTTCAGATGAAATTTTTCTTTCCTTGGAATAGGCACTGTCTTTCAGAAGTGTAAAAGGTAGTGGAAGCAATAAGAAGAAGTGGCAAGCAACTATATTACTTTGTATAAATAGGATTGCTGCTCAGTGAACTTTCAAGCCTTTGGTTTTAGGCACAAGCCAGAAGACAAGAAGTTTGGAGAATATTAAGAATGTACCAGGTAATAATTTGAAATTTTCTGCATTTAATTAGCTGGATTTTAGTGACCAGACTGAAATACATATGACATTCATAATGAAAATTAAAAATTATTTTTTCCATTCCAGGAGTCAGAAGAGAATAAGACAGAAGAAAAGAAAAATTATCCACCACCTCAAGCAATTACTCAGCCTCCAGTCAACAGATTGCACAGCAAACATGCAGACATTTCTCTTCTCTTCTATATTATATTTTTGATTTGCATCCAGTGATTATCAGTTGTGTCAGAGGCTGTCATATGACTACCTTCCTGAGAATATAATCGGTTTTGATACAAAGTTACTCAGTTCGGACTGTGAAACAAATTTCTGCAGAGAAATTTGGCTTTATATTGATATAGTTCACATTATACAGAGAGATGATGGAGGAAAGGAAGATTCTCATATACATGTATGTCTTTACTTCGCAAGCCACTGTATGGTGTGTGGTGGAGGGTGCTCAGTGCATCAGTATAATTTTTCTCCCTCGCTGTTCCATTCTAGATGGCATATGGGAAGGAAGATTGCATTTTCTTTTGTATGACCCCAAAATTCTCTAATATTAACATTGTGGTCATAACAGAACGTTTATATAAAAAAAAAAAAAAAAAAAAATGGGCAATATGCTTCTGACTTGTTTTGGAATGCCAGATCTCAAAAATTTTGTAAATAACTCTCTTTGCAGTACACAACATCTTTCTTACAGTGACTTCCACTGCAGTTTGTTGGACATTTCTTTGACATTCTCATGATGACTAAACAAACCCATGACAAATTGTAAAGCTCTTCTTTAAATTTTTCTACACCAGCCGTGAACTTAATTTGGTAAGGATCTCAGACTGATAAATAGGTCTCAAGAATAGAATGAACAACCTCTTTCATCTACGAACAGTGTCATAGGTGTCGAGACTTTATCCAACAATAACCTCATTAGTGCAAACTCGCTTAAGATGAACCCACAGTTGACGCGAAAAAAATATTGGCTTGGTTAACATAAATTTTGGTTGAGGCAAATTATGAACGTGTTTTCAGTCCCTTTGTAACCAACTTTGTTACAACATTTTTAAGTAGTAATTTTTTTTTCTGAAATGCTTTCAAGAAATGGAACTACTAGCTAACTACCCATTGTTGACTTGTTTCTATCATATTGTAGGCTGGCAGCTGTGATTATCACCTCAACAATCAGTATGTGCAGTTCATTTAAATAAATTCAGTAATGTGTGCACTAAAATTTAGAAATGTATTCAATCCCAGGTGTTCTTTTAGTCGTAGCCATATCGAGTTAGAATACTAAACAAAAATCTACAAGCAGCAGCACGCAAAACATGGCAAAGAGGGAACAGACAGCTCTAAAAATGCAGGTAAATCTTAAGATTCAGATGGAGCATTGTACAAAGAAAACGGCAATTGCAGAATTGTTTGGAATCTTGAAGTCTACTTTATCTGCGAAAATGAGGAATCAAGAAAAAATCATTAACACTGCTGTGTCAGGTTCCAGAAACAAATCTAAACGACTTTGTAACACTAAGTGTGTTGGCATTGAGACATTACTGCTAGAATGGTTCAGTCATATGCATGAATCTAAAGTACCTGTAAGTAGCCCTGTGATTCAGTCAGAAGCAAATGAGATTGCCAGAACTATAGGCATCGAAGACTTCAAATGTTCAGCTGGTTGCTGTATCAGCTTCAAAAGAGACATTCAGTATCATCTGTACAAATTTGTGGTGAATCAAATAAAATTGATGGAGAAAGTGAGACCAGCTGATTGCATGAATTTGAGCAAGTGAGAGAAAAATATGCCTCATGTGATGTGTTCGGTGTGGACAATCACTCCATGGTGAGAAAAGGTGATAGGTGTCACAGTGGAGCACACAGCAAATGTGTAACTGTTGCCCTTGTATGTAATGCAGACAGCAGTGTAAAGTTTTGTCCCTATGTTTTCGATAAGTCCGAGAATCTGTGTTGTTTCAAAAGAGATAAATATGGACACTTTACCGTGCATCTACTCTCACCACAAGAAAGCTTGGATCGATGGCTCATCATTTTTCAAGTGGCCTTTTCGATTCAACAGTCTAATGGTTGCACAAAAGACATGTTCTTCTTACATTGGTCAGATGTTCTACCCATAACATACAGGGTCTGAACCTAACCTACATAAAGATTCAGTTTTTGCCTGCAAATGTGACAAGCCACCTTCACCTCTTAGACAAAGGTATCATTTCTCTCATTAAGAGAGCTTATTGCAAGCGACTGGTAAGAGCTGCTGTGCATGCTGCTGAAAACAATAGTGCAATCCCAAATTAGTATGTGCTTGATGCAATAAAAGCCATCACAGCAGCCTGGAACTCCATGTTGCCATATCATATACAGAAGCGCTTTAACAGAGCCTGGAGACATAGCAACACAGAAGATGTCCAGAAGTTAGACGATGCCACTTCACCTGCACGCTTTAGAAAATGCCACTTCACCTGATGAATGGGACAGTGCTGCAAGATGTTGTAAACCCTGGGATTAGTTTTGAGAAATTCATTAGTACAGAAGAAAGTGTTGCTGTATGTGCTTCTGTGGAATCTGATACGTCAAAAGCTGTGACCAAGGTGCAAGGAGAGTCATCGGAAGAAAATGAGGTGGAGGAGAATACAGATACCATTTCACCTACCCATCTGGAGATGTTTACGGCCATGGACAGTTTAGAACAATTTACTTCAGCATCCAACATCACTGCTAGGTTTATGGATGCTGTCATTACAATTGGTTGTGAAATTACAAGATATTTTTATTCCCGTAAATGTCAGAAAACCATGCTTGAATTTTTTTCAAGAAAATGGTGTAATTTGAGAGTACTTGTACAGTCACTTTACAGTGCCACAAGACTACAGTAATGTAAAGTGACTGATACTGTAGTGTATTACACATTTTGTACCACTGTACATGTGTACATATTAAAATCTGTGTTATTCACTTAAAAGAATTTTTTTAACATGAATTCTTGATTTTTCGGTACCTGCAGATTCATGTTAATGAGGCTATACTGTATTTTATGTCAATAGTCACCCTATCACACTACTGTACCTTGTATTGGGAAACTGGTATGAAAACAGAAAGAACTGTATAGCATATTCAAAAGAACACAAACACTTGCTGACACAGAAAAACTTGAACAAAGATCAAACAAGTATAAGGACAGTTGTGTAAGAAAAACTCAGTGAATTTAAAAGCAAGATTTACTGAATTGTCAAAAAATCCTAAAAAGTTTTGGTTCTACTTAAAATCAGTCAGTTTAATAAAGCCATTTATCAAATGCTCTTTTGCAATATAGTATCGAACTGGGAGAGGTAAAATGCAATATGAAATACTGAATTCTGTTTTTGAAATTTTCATCAAATAAAGTCACAATGCCATGCCTGCTAGAGCACAGCAAGTGCCTATCCTTTTTTCATGAAGTTCACTCAGCTGGAATATGCAAGAGAGAGCAAGTATACTTAATACAGCTTGGCGGCAGTTGCCGAAGATGACTGATACTACCACGCCTAATGACACAGCTGCTTGCGTGTGTACGTGGTCAGCATGTAGATGCACATAGGGTGCAAAGTTACTCAGTGCTCTTCTGAATGCCTCACTTTGCATTTTGGCTCTTCTGCATACCTTGCTTCATATTGTGGACATGCTAACTGCCATATTTCCTCGGCGAGTGTTTTCCTGCAGAAAGTGAGCGATGTCATTCTGTGCGCATAGTGAGTGATGGGAAACAAGTGCCGGTCACTAGGCTTCAGCAAGTGGGTGCTTCATTTCCTACATTCAGCTGTCATGCACAAATGTAAATTTATAAATAAGCTTAGAATTGAAAACAGCTCATATTACCAGATAGAAGAAAGGCCAAGGTATCAAGTGGGATGCCTATTGGATTCTATGTTGATGTACTATATAAATGGCCCTATTCTAACGTCAGTGTACTGTAGTTAGTTTGAACAACATAGAATGCCACATCTCTCAGAAAAAAACTTGCCAATCAATTAGAAGGTTCATAAGACCTATGTACAAAACTATAGACCAATCTCACTGAAGTACACTTCTCATACACTTATGGAACATATTTTGTTGCCACTGCCGTGAAGGAGTCAACATGGTTTCCATAAGCACCAAGCATGAGATTCAGAAGTCGGTATATGACAGAGATGAAACTGATGCTGTGTTGCTTGACTTAGAGAGAGCCTTTATCACAGACCAAATTTTTTCCAAGTAAACAAAATACATGCATAGGTAATTCTAAACGGACTTGTGATTATGTTGGAAATCCTAACAAACAAAATTCGTTATGCCATTCTTAATGGGTAGACATTCACAGAAGTGAAGGCAATGTGTGCCATACCTCATGGTATTATAAGAGGGCTGCTGCTGTTTGTAATGTACATAAGTGGTTGGTGAATAATGTCAGTATTCCTTTAAGGTTGTTGTCTGTATTCCTTTAAGGTTGTTCACAAACAGTGCATATGTTTACAGGGACTTGGTTTTGCTAGAAATGTGTTACAAAACAAGGAAGGGGGGGGGGGGGGGGCGTCACTTACAGATGATCAATATCTGGTGAAAAGATGGCAGCTGACTCTAAATAGAAACAAATATGAAGCTTGTAAATATACAGAAAGAACTGATTTCATTTGACTATGCCATCAGTGAGCAGTAACATCTTTCAAATGTCTGGGTGTGTCTGTTCAGAGGGAATTAAGATGTGGTCACATAGATCTGGCGACTGTGAAGGTTGATGCCAGATTTAAGAGTCTTTCGAAAAATCTTCACACATTAAAGAGATTGCTTACAGAACTCTCGTTTGAATATTTTTTTGAGTGTTATTTGTTTGTGTGGGAGCCTTACCAAGTTGCATTAATGAAAAAGATGAGAAAGATTCGAAGGCAAATTGCAATGAATTTGTTTAGTCAGCACATGTAACAGACATATTGAAGAAACTGTAGTGGAAGATGAACAGATATCAATTCGATCTTTGCTACACAACAAGGATATGATCACTATCTATAATACGCTGAAATGTTGCTTTCAAGTGTGTTCTTTTTTGCAGAATATCAATATTCAGTGTGGAATCTGTTGTTGTTATGTTATGTATGTGAAACTGAATGTCATTTTTTATTTCATTTATTTATTTTTAATGAAAATGTGTGACAGCAGAACTGCCAAACCCCCCATCACATTCCTTTCATAGAGATTTTACATACCAAAATACCATCCAAATTCCAATTTTTCCAGAAGATTTTGTTTCATGCCAAACTTGTCCTGACAATTACAAGCTTTTGGTGGGAGGGGGGCCATCGCCAAATCGGTCAAACTGTTCTCAAGTGATGATCTTTCATACATGTGGCAATTGATTTTTATTTATGTAGATTAGTAGCTTAATATGTACTAGATTACATCGGTATTTTTCAAAGAAAATATTTTTACGTGTTTAAGTACAAAGTCCTATTTTATAGTACACGATTTTACATGGGTAACACTAAGCATTTACTGTTGGATGACTTGTCTGGCATAATGTTTTCTGTTTATGGGCCACTGCATAGAGTTATGATTAAAATTCAGGGAACAGTGTTACGTAATTGTCATCACTTTCTCGAAATCACAACAGCAGTTCCTTAGATTAGCCCGAGCATACAGACAGAAACCACACTGAGGGACTAATTTATATATGTATACAAGAATAGATTGTTAAGTAATACACTTTAGAACAAACACTGCTACTTCCTACATAGCTAATGAAACCTTTAAATTCTGGAATCTCAATGTTCAAATAATTTGTAGAAAGGGTGGCTAATGAGACAGGTTTTTAATTTTCTATCGAATGAGTAGTGATTCAGAATCTCATATTTTATGTTAGACAGAAGTTAGTTGAATGTCTTTCCTCCAGAATATATACAGTAACTCCAGTCTGAAGCGTGGACAAGGAGGCAAAGCCTCCATAAAAATTATTTTTCCATCTTCTATTATGACTGTGTATGTCACAGTTCAGTTGAAACTCATTTGTATTATCAGCAATAAAAAACATTGAGGAGTAAACGTATGGAGAAGTGAGTGCAAGAATTCCAAGATCCTTGAAAAAGGCTTCTGAAAGATATACAATTATCTATTTTTCACAATATTGGTACTACTCAGTTCAGTTGAACAAAAACAGTGCTCCATACAAAACAAGGAGTAAAGATATGAGAAATGAGATGACACCCCTGTTATTTCTGTCAACACAATGGGAGATGCTTCTAAGGACATCAAACATTGGAATACACTTCTTGATTACTTTATCCATGAGTTGCCTCCATTTTAACTTGTTGTCCTGTTGGACCCCAAGGAATTTCACACACTGTACTTTGTTCACTCTATGACAATTAATGCCTACTTCTTGTACTAAAAGCTCATTATTGCTTATTTCATGAGATTAATACTTAAACAGTTATCTATGAACCATTTATAAGCATGTACAGCTTCTGTAAATGAAAGAAAGTAAGTTCAGGTACAGTTTCCCACTGTTCATTAGGTCGTTATCGATGGGACGTAATCTTTTCCAGGGGAAGAATGGGGAAGTAATTGGCCATGCCCTTTGCAAGGAACCCTCCCAAAATTTATGTTATTTGATTTAGAGAACCATGGAAAACCTGTATCTTCATGGTCGGACAAAGGTTTGAGCTGCCATCTCCCTCATTCCCCCACCCCCACCCAAAATGAAAGTCACATAATGATTACAGCACCTTAGTACATGTATTTCCAGATGTGTTTCATTGTAAGTAAACCTGTTTACCACAAAACAAATTGTCTGTATAACACTAGAAGGGAAGATGACCTCCATTCTGTCGTGACGCTTTTAGTGATTATACAAAATGAGACAAAGTACAGTGGTGCTAAAATATTTGTTTTACAGCCTAATATTGAATGCACAACAAATAATATCTCATTATTTAAAAATAACTTATGGAAGTGCCTGTTTGTCATTAGAATTGTATTCTGCTGAAGACCTCTTTTGTATAAATAAAATCTGTTATGTGACTCATTTGCACTCAGAATTGCAGAAGTTTTTTTGTGTTAATATTATAAAGTCCTAAATAGAAATTTCTGTTGACTACAAAACTGCATCAGTTGTATTGAATACCTTCTGTGACATATCCTGAGATGACAAAAGTCATGGGGTACCTCATAATATTGTGTCGGACCTCCTTTTGCCTGGCATAGTGGAGCAACTCAGTGTGGCATGGACTCAATAAGTCATTGGAAATCCCCAGCATAAATACTGATACATGCTGTCTCTATTCATCCACAACTGCAAAAGTGTTGTTGTTGCAGGATTTTGTAGACGAACTGACCTCTCAATTATGTCCCATAAATATTCGACGGGATTTATATCGGGTGATCTGGGTGGCCAGACCATTCACTTGAACTGTCCAGAATGGTCTTCAAAACAATTGTGAACAATTATTGCCCAGTTGCATGGCACATTGTCATCCATAAAAATTCTGTCATTCTTGGTAACATGACATCGATGAATGGCTGCAAATGGTCTCGAAGTGCCAGAATGCCCAAGGGACCCAGTACATTCCATGTAAACATAGCCCAAACCATTATGGAGACAACACCAGCTTGCGTAGTGCCTTCTTGACAACTTGGGTCCATGGCTTTGTGGGGTCTGTGACACACTTGAACTCTGCCATCAGCTCTTATCAGCTGAAATCAGGACTCATCTGACCAGGCTACGATTTCTAGTCATCTAGGACCCAATTGATACGATCACAAGCCCAGGAGAAGTGTTGCAGGCAATGTCATGCTGTTAGCAAAGGCACACGCTTCCGTTATCTTCTGCTGTAGCCCATTAATGCCAAATTTTGCCACATTGTCGTAATGGATATGTCCATCATACATCCCACATTGATTTCTATGGTTATTTAATGCAGTCCTGTTTGTCTGTTAGCACTTACACCTCTACTCAAACACTGCTGCTATCAGTCATTAAGTAAAGGCCATCGACCACTACTTTGACTGTGGTGAGAGGTACCTTAAATTTGCTATTCTCAGCTTACTCCTGATGCTGTGGATCTCAGAATACTGAATTCCCTAACGATTTCCAAAGTGGAGTGTCCCATGCGTTTAGCTCCAACTGCCACCCACGTTCAAAGTCTGTTAATTCCCACATGCAGTGGCCATAATTACATTGTAAACACTTTCACATTCCTCACCTGTTCATAAATGACAGCTCCGCCAATGCACTGCCCTTTTATACCTTGTGTACATGATACCAAGTGTATATGTGCATATCGCAATCCCATAACTTTTGTCACCTCAGTGATGTATTTTAATATAAGGAGGTAAAAGGAAAATAAAGTTGAACACGCTACTCCTTGTATATTATTATACTGTGCCATTAGCATTGTTGTAATCATCATCATTTTTTGTCCTGTGTGTTGATATTTATATGTATTTTTACGAGAACATTGCTTGCACATACATATCTACGGATTACATAAACAGTAAATAAAAATATTATTTGATGATCTGGAACATTGAATGTGAGGTTTTCTGAAAGAATTAAGACACTTGAAGGTTCTCTTTTAAAAACTGAACACGATAAAATGAGGTTTTCTTTAATGAAGAGGAAAGAGGGATCCTGGAAATTAGATCAGCTGCAGTACAAATAGTAATTCAGGATAGTTGTTGGATAATAGTCTAGTTATACATGAGAAACATCTGGAGGGTGTTCATTGTTTTTTGTATATGCTGCCAGTTTAGAGATGGATGCACTATGGAAGATGGCAAAGAGCAAGGCAGTAAAACATGGCCATTAGCTGTGCAGGAAGCTGTGTATAGCAAGGGTTGGCTGACAGTGAAACAGATTAGTATGAATTTTGGGCATACTGTAGGGGATTGTGGTGATTTTTTTCTGAATTGAAGCAGCATTGGAGCATTTCAAAAAATGAGCATCCACTATGAGAAATCTAGTTATAATGTTCGCAATGACCAACGTAATGGTTGTGTTTGACAAGAACTTGCTCATTGCTGGGTTCCAGTGGCGAATGAAAGTGCTTGCTTGTATGAGGTAGGTCATATAAGAGCACTCTGTATTGCTATCTAGGGGGCACTATGTGGAGGTTCCTTCCTTCCTTCCTTCCTTCCTTCCTTCTTAAAAATCAACTGGAATGGAATGGATTTGGAGCCATGCAACAATATGCACCAACTAGAAGTTCACTAGATAGAATATCTCTTTCACATCACGTTTTCAGAACAACAGACACATAACAATCTCCTTAAAAAAACTAACTCATCATGAGGCATGACCATTTCATTCCTGTGCAGGGCCACTCTTGTCCTCATTGTGTTCAGTGGCAGGAAACACAAATCTGGTTTGGAGTTGCATTGTATGTGCCAAACAACTAGACAGTGCTAACTCTACCTGCCGCATTGTGACAGCATGTTTATGACAGCTTATATATACTGACTGTCATAGCACCACTAGATATCACAGAGAGATTACAGCAGACATGGAATATACAAAACCATACCAAAATTCAACCTGTTTGCTCTGCCGCAAACAAGCAGCAAGACAGTGAATTAAATCTTAGAGTCAGGGCATTGACACCACTACCACAATCAAAACAGCAAGGCTGCGCATTTGGGTGACACTCAGGGGTGGATCCAGCCTCAAGAAAAGCTACTAGGAGGTGCAGAGGAGGAATGGGAGACACGGATGTTGTATTGGCCAAATCAAATCAATAATGGTGTGAAGCAAAGACATCATAATAAAATAGAGAGTCCTGGAAATTGATAGCAGCAACATGTGTGACTGCAGCAAAATCCAAACGAGTGCCTCTCCAACAATTGCCCCTAGGGCCGACATGTTCAACTAGTGCCTAACAGTGGGAAACACAATACATACAATGTTACACAATACTGGGCTGAAATTATGTATCTATCTCTGTTATATAAACTTGTCAGTAAGTTTACTATAGTTGCAATCATGAATGATGGCAGTCAAGTTTAGGTTTGTTCTGCGCATTCATTTATTGAATTTTTATTTCATTTGCTGTGATTTGTCACTGCTGATGGTGGTGGTATGAGACAAATCCTGTACAAGCAAGCAAGAGACATAATTTGCAATACACATACTGTCTTCAAATGCAATACACATGTATGGCCTTACCACAAACGTCACCTGGAACCGGCAACAATGCAGTCCCTGTCCGCTTCTCGAGCTGCACGAACTGCCATCGTTTGTGGATCAGACTATACTTTATATTGTTTTATGACAATAATATGGAAAGGACATAGTGCTACTCTCCACAGTGAGGAGACAGTGAATCACTGACAGGTGTAGTGAAAAAGAATGCTAGAAATATTTAAGCATTCAGACCAAGTCCTCCTTCAACATTTAACACAAGCACAACACACACACATGCGGCCGTGTATAGTGAGTAGCAGTTTATCCTTTCCGTATTGTTGTTATTCTATCATGGACTTTCCATTGTTTTGTACCTTACTTGATTTACTGTGTTAGTATACATATTTTATTTTTATGAGTTCGTGGCATGAAATAAATTAATGTGTTATTAACTGACATTTTGTAAAGGACTGTCCATGACTGTAGCTTGTGTATTGGGAGTTGTCATGCGTTCTGATGGACATTGGTTGGTGGTCATGCTCACTTTAGTATCCCCACCAGCAGACTTCAGGTTGGAAGTGGATGAGCTGATGCGGATATTGAGGTGGAATAGTACAGAATGCTGTCACAGAAAGTGCAAGTGAAGTGTGGTTTGGGCAGAGCCACTGATTCAGGTGTTTATCAGTTGATTTTAACTATCTTTGATCAGTTCCTCACCTCACTCTGTACTCTGCTTTCCGTATACTGGTGATAGTTGTTTGCATTGATCAAGTTTGTGTTAATCTCTGTGCTTCGTCTCTACATGGTGTATGACACTCTGCTCCCTTATAGATTTAAGCACGTGTCTTGTTTCTTTCCATCTTCCAGGGTTCAGCTCCTGGCTTGTTGTCAAGCCACTGTTGGTTCGAGTAGTTTATATTTATGCTGGTAGTGACAGTTTGCAGCATTGTCACATCTTGTGGATACTAAAGTGGGGACACCAGACATTCTTAGGTGTGTGATGCCCTTTTCTCTCTCCCCCAACCCTCTAATGACATTACATTGTGCTCACCATGGATCCAGCATTTTTGCAATGCTGGAAGGAGCCCTTGTGCCTCTTGGAACAGCAACAAAAGCTACAGCAGAAGCAGATGCATTCAGACAAATGCGAAATTGCTCTGAAAGCGTGTTGTGCAGACAGATGGCCAGGTGCCGACAGAGAAGTTTTTTCGCTCGACACTGTTTGCCGGTTTCAACGAGGTTACAGAAAGGTGGGAGAAGTACTTACATCGGTACTTGCTTCACTGCCAGGTAGGGCTTGTCATTGGTGCAGCTGATTAGGCTGCCTTGTTATTGTCCAGAAGTACAGGTTTATACAAAATCGTACAGAATTTGAAACTTTCTACCAACTCTGAGAAGCTTATTTAGATGAGCTTTGTCAGTTGATGGTGATGTGTTTTGGTCATCAAACCCATGCAACAGTGGCATGATAACATTTTAACCAACATCACAAGCACCTCTGGTAGTCGTACCCTGTATGGATCACTGGTGTGCAAAGTCTCTCACACAAGTGTCGATTTGAGTGTCCGCATTGTGCTCCATCATATGCTAATTAGGCTAACACCCAACACTGAGGTCCAGACTAGGGCTGACCTTCTTTAGCTGAAGTCACTAAGATTACTGAATCATATGAACTTACACAGTGGCAAGGATCGTACTTTTGAAAATTGGCAGGGGGGAAACTTAGATGTGTTTGGTAATAGCTCTTGGTGTCCCATGTGGTGAACAAGGCATCCTTGCCTTCCAGTGAGTCACAGTGTTTTGATGTTTCTAGTGAAGTGACATCATGGCATTGCTCGTCTTCACCTGTGTTGGACTCGGTGGGTATGCGTAATCGAGGCATTGTCATCCCCACACTCAACATTTTTTGGGTTTTTGGGTCGCTCTCTTGCCACAACTGTTCCTGCTCAGTGGATGAGCTGGAGGTTCTGTCCCGATTGTCTCATGCTGCATGTTCGACAGGATTGCTCGCACGTTGAGGCCGTATGTGGGGTCCACCACAAAGTAGGGCATTTAGGTGGCGAGCCTCTTATGGTCATCAAAGGTCCTCATTTTCTGTGGAATCAGGGGTTGTCTCCAGTGCCCCAAAAGCATTACCTCAGCATATTCTGCTGTTTTTGATGGTGGATGGGCAACTAGTTTTGTTTCACAGGATGTATATGCCCTAGGTAGGATATGCAGGAAAAACCTAGGAATTTTTTTCATCCGGGAGAAAACCAGGAGGACCCTTTTAAAATTCTGAGAATTTTTCATTGTTTTAGTTTTCAGTTAAATTTTTGTAATTTTGACTGGTAAAAACTGAAATCTTACGAAGAATGCTATTTTAGCCCTCTACTGCAGAAGTAAAACATAATGAGAGAAAAACACGTAAATAAAACTAAGTTTCAAAGAAAATACACCATTTACAATAACCAAACACAGTGGATTTGCAAGCATCTGCCAACAGAAAATGTGTCAAAAGCTATAGGATGATGACTAGGCAGTACTTTGTAGCAATAAACTGCTTTCAATGAGCGTGATGTCACCACTTTTAAATTTTTAACAGGTCGTGGGAAAATATTGCGGATGGAGGATTGAGAAGCATTAGTTTCAGTCTAAATTTTCTTTTACACAAGATGAATTATGTTATACATGACAATGTGCTATGAATTTCTTACATCACAGAGTCTCTGACTCTCATTCACAACTTAACACCCTGAGGACCTGCCACTTAGAAAAATTTCGGACCCAGAAGAGCGGACAGTTATGTCGTTATTTAAAAATTTTGCAGGGAGATTTGTGTTTGATACATCGTAAAGGGTAACAAAAGCAAAAAAGACCAGTATGTAGTTATACTATATGTACATTAATTTAAACCATTTACTTTTCTTATTTGTGTGTTCTACTATTTAACAGTGATGCTTTTGGCTGATTACATCACATGTCCTGTATTCTGAATATCTGTTGTCATTGGGTGGTGAGATCACATTACGTGAGCTATGATGGCTGAGAAAATCGCTTCCCAATCTCGATTTCAGTGCTTCAGAAACTAATGTGATGTGTTTGGTGGAATTCGTATTTATACTTTTGTAATACGAAAATATGCTGTGTACATGTTGCTGTGAGTCAAAGATCTTTCCAAAACACTTTTTCCTAAAGTGCCAGGAAGTTCTATGCCAGTTGTAAAATCTTTACCATTCAAAGGCTTGATAAGTTTTACAGTTCAGGGAAAGTATACTGTCACGTAACATGGGAAAAGTGTTTTTTTGACCCGGGGAAAAGTGTCTTTTTGCCAGGAGAAATGTGTGTTTCCACCTGGGAAAAAGTTTATTTTTAACCAGGAAAAACCCCAGGAATTTTTTCCCCTTGTCCTCATATGCACCCTGTTTCAGGCAGACACAGAAGCAATGGACAATGTAATTAAGTTAGATACATACAGGTTCTTGATATATACAGGCTCTAGAGCTGCCCTGTGTTGTCATAATCACTAAGTCAAGTTGTACCTTACAGTTGTTAGTGGTAAAATCACTGTTGGCGCAAAATATTTTTCCTGTTTTGGGCTTCCAGATAACTGACAGAGTACATGTAGCACCTTAGTCAGTTCCCTCTCAAAATTTGGACTCCCCAATACAGTATTACAACCAGCTGTTTGAGAGTACCTTGGGTTGGGCAAAAGATTTCAAGGCACATGTCTCCCTTAAGCTGTCAGCAACACCAAAATTTTGTTGTACCTACCCCATTCCCTTTGCCTTGTGTAATAAGGTCATGGTCAAATTGCAGCATTGGCAGGACCTCAAAGTTGTTTCTCCTACTTCATCGAATCATTGGGCCAGCCATTTGGTGGTGATTCAGAAACCAAACTGTACTGTGTGCCGTTGTGGTGAATTTAGACATACAGTCAACGCGCAGTGTATCACAGATTCATATCTAATTCCATGCCTAGAGACGTTTTTGGTGAAGTTGCCAGGGGGACAGTGTTTTTCATGCACTGCTTGGGCAATATGTACTTGCAGTTGCTATTTGACGCAACTTCTTTTAATTTCTTGGTACTTTGGGCGTCATCAGTTTAATTGCTTGCCTTTTGTAAGCTCATCTGGGAATTTATCAATGACATTTGGAGCAGTTGATTCAGGACATTACCTATTGTGAAAACTACCTTACTGATGTATACCTGTTGCTTAAACTACCTTGATGATGTCTGGGTGAAGGGCTCTGCACAATAGGAGTGTTTACGAAATCTGCAGGCAGTTTTCCATTGCCTTCTGGAAAAGACCTTCTTTGCAAGCTGACAAAGTGCAGTATCCTTCCCTCTCACTCCCCCCTCATCCACTGCCCCCACCCCCTGCCCTCCCATGAAGATGCATCTTTTGGGACATGTACTTAGCAAAGATGGCCTTGACCCTATGGATAAGAATTTCAAAGCCCAAATCTTGAAAGAGGTCCATACACATTTGCCACCCTGTCATCAGCTTTGCCAAAAGGGCATCAAGTTTGTAAGGTCTGCATCCTGTCAACATGTTTTTCAGTCTCTCAAGCAGTGTTTGTGTTCTGCTCCTTGTTTGGCTTCCTTCATACTGGTAAATAGTTAACCCTGGCCCCTGATGCATCCCGATATGGTACTAGTGTAGTCCTGTCCCTTCAAAATGAAGATGACAATGAGCAACCCATCACTTATACATCAAAGACACATTCTGCAGTGCAACATAACTACCCACATATGGAAAAGGAAGTCCTGGCTATAATTTACTTCATTAAAAAGTTTCACATTTTACGGAGGTGGACCCTCTTCCCCAGTAATTATGGTTAAGGCACTCATTACTGCTCCACTGCCCAGCAAACTGATGCAGATGCACTGCTGAAATTGCCAACTGGTCCAAATTCAGAGTTCATTCGACAGGAAGCTCTACTTATTGCTTTGATGACACCTTGCAGCAAACATTGCTGAATTTTCCTCTGACAGCTGCCACAGACACTATTCTGGAAAATCGTTTCAGCTGTCCAGACGGGTTCGCTCAAGCATGGTCTTTCGGGAGCAGATTCACTGTGGAATGTGTTTTTCTGCTGCGGATTGGTTCAGTGTTGTGTAGGGACCCCTCATGCTTGCGTGGAGACACCAAGCTGTCGAGTGATCATCTCTCCGGTGTTTCATCCTTGCATACTCCAGTTGTGGCATAAGTCGCACTGGGTTACATCTTGGTTGAAGCCTTTGGCAAGGTGTCTTCTACTGGCTAGTGATCTATTGCAATATTGAGCACCTTGTACAGGCTTGCATGTCCTTTGCACAGGATCAAGCTGCGCCGCCAGGTCAGTTTTCTCCTTGGCTAGTTCTGGAGCACCCTCAGGACAGGGTGAACATCAGTTGTGCAGGTTTCTTTTTGTGTAGCATGTGGTTGCTGGTGCTCAATGCATTGTAAATTTTTCATTGTTGACAGACTATCCTGCATCTTGACAGCCATAGTTCACATGTTGGTCATTTTTGCCATCGAGGGCTCTCCTCGAACGCTAGTCTCTGATAACAGTTGCCAATTTGTGTCTCAAGAGTTCATAGATTTTTGCGTACGAAGTGGTACCCAGCATCTCACCACCACTCCATGTCACCCACCATGCAAGTGAGGTGTTTCACATTGACATTTAAAACTCCAATGAGAAAGTGCACATCTGTCTCATCCCGTGACTGTATACTGCATAGTTTTCTTGCCACCTACTGAGTGATGACAATTAACAAGCACAGTCTGGCGGAAAATTTTCGTGAAATCTGCCACAGGTCTTTTGGGTTTGGTACACACGAGTTACATTCCCTGGATGTAATGGTGGCCCACAATTTTCGTGAAAGCTGCCAGAGGTCTTTTGGATTTGGTATACACGAGTTACATTCCTTGGATGTAATGGTAGCCCACAAACGTCAGCATTTGTTTCTGGTGGATGTTGATTGGGAACAGTGGACCTCTCATACAAATTACTTGCACTCGTGTCCTGTAGTACCACGCTGTCACGATCTCTGAGCTGGTGGAGCGATGGAGTCAGTTGTGGCATTGGCCCAGTGGAAGGCTCTGAATTGCGACACCATGCACACCTCCTTACGTGTCTTCCGCTGTCCTACCTTTGACAGAGAGCTGGGGCAGTGGCAGGCATTACTCCCGTGACTGCCGATGTGGAGCCCATGGAATTTTACCTGCCCTCTGTCCTCTTCCCCAATCCCCAGTGGTTGAGTGTCTATCCCCACCAATGCTGGTGGACCAACAGTCACCCCAGTATCCACAATCTTCTGCCCATCTGCCAGAGCTAGCTGCATCAGCGTTGCCTCCTTCAGTGATTGATGTACATCTGAGGAATATCTGGCCCATACTGGTTATGTGACAATGTTTGCAGAAAAAAGCAGCAAGGCTATTTTTGGTCCAGCATGACCTTTTTTATTGGTGGGGGTTTATTTAGTATCCCCGCCAGCAGAAATTGAGATGTATGCAGATGAGCTGGCGTGGTTATCAAAGCAAAATAGTACAGAAGGCTGTCTGGATGGTATGTGGCATGGGCAGATCCACTGATGCAGGTGTTTACCTGTCAGTGGTGAAAGGCCAGTTTGTCATCTCATGCCATGCTCTGTTTTTCAAATGCTAGTGATAAGTTGTTCACAATGGTTGAGATTGTATTTATTTCCATGCTTCATCCCTACACGGTGTTCAGACACTCTCCTTTCCCATAGATTGACTCATATGTCAAGTTTTGTTGTCTTCAGAACTTAACTTTCAGCTTATTGTTGAACCACCGTTATGGTTTGCAGCGTTATCACACCTCGTACAAATACTAAACCCACATAGAATGCTGTGCAGTGTGTGCAGCACAGCTGGTATGTGATACAGCTCTTTTGCAGCTCTGCCACTGTTGGGGCAGTATAAGCCTGTGACAGGACTGGGGCAGTTTTTACACGTCCATCCTTCTTGGGGACCACAGCAGTTCACTATGGTAAGAAAATGAAACCCTAGCTCCCTGTTTTGGCACTTAAATGTACCATTTCAGGCCTTAGTTGATGCTGAGGGGGTTATCATGATCCACATATACGTTGCATCAGTGGCCAACAAAACTGGTTCGCTATGGTAAGAAAATGAAACCCTAGCTCCCTATTTTGGCACTTCAATGTACCATTTCAGGCCTTAGTTGATGCTGAGGGGGTTATCATGATCCACATATACGTTGCATCAGTGGCCAACAAAACTGGTTCGCTATGGTAAGAAAATGAAACCCTAGCTCCCTATTTTGGCACTTCAATGTACCATTTCAGGCCTTAGTTGATGCTGAGGGGGTTATCATGATCCACATATACGTTGCATCAGTGGCCAACAAAACTGGTTTATGTCAGCACTCCAGCCATCAACTGGAGCAGGGTGTGCTGGATGGGTGGATTGGACAAGTGGTGCACCTGGCGCTTCCACAGGATAGGGCTCCTGTGACAAGAGGTTGGGAGTGGGGGTGGCATAGAGATGGACCAGAATGTTGTGTAGATTGGTCAGTCAGCAGGATACCATTTTAGGAGGGCTCAAAGGATTTTCGGTAGTACATTCTTAATAAAGAGGCATGATAATTCGTAATCAATGGGGCATTCATTTGCACCTGATAATGGGAAATGGTGGGAGGATTAGGGGTTTGTGGAGATATTGCATGGAAGATCCGTTTGCGAACTAGGTTTGGCTAGGGGGTGGGAGTAGTGCCTGTCTGTGAAGGCCTTAGTGAGGCCTTCAGCATACTGAGAAAAGTAATTCTGGTCACTTCAGATATGCCATCCACTGATGGCCGGTCTATATGGGAGGAATTTTCTGGTGTGGAAGGGGTGATGGCTGTCAAAATAAGGTACTGTTGATGGTTAACAGTTTTAATATCGACAGAGTTGTTAATGGAGCCATCAGAAAGTCAGAGGTCAACATCCAGGAAAATGGCATGTTGTCTGATGAGGACCAGCTGAAGTGAATGCGAGAGAATGTGTTGAGGTTGTGGAGGAGTGATGATAGGATGTCATGACCCTGAGTCCAGATCATTAAGATATCATCAATATACCTGAACCAGACAAGGGGTTTGGGGTTTTGAGAGGCTATAAAGACTTCCTTTAGATGACCAATAAAAAATTTGGCGTAGACAGGTGCCAAGTGGGTGACCACAGCTGTGTAACAGGTTTGTTTGTATAACAATGAATCCCTGACATAATATTGTAGCTAATTACTGTGCTCCATTGAAGGAATCACTGCTCGGGCTGACCAGCACCATGAACCAATTGCCTGAGCGTAGCCTCTCATATCAAAGATATTAATCACTTGCTTCACCAACTCTCAACCAGCACCCCATTATTACTCTATTTCCTACTCGTCACTGTTAATGCTACCTGCCTATACACCAATATCCCTCATGCCAATGAACTTTCTGCTTTCGAACACTACCTCTCCTAATGTCCTTCTGTCTCAAGTTTACGGGTCATCTAGAGAAAATCTTCCCAGCCTACCGAAACCCGAATCTTGTCTGGTGCAGGTTCATTGACCTGGACTCAGGGCCAAGATAGCCTATCCTCATTCCTCCACAACCTCAACACCTTGTCTGCCAACTGCTTTACTCGATTCTCCTCAAACCAGCCTTCCACCTTGCAGCATGTTGACCTATACCTCTTTAATGGCTCCATCCACACCTCTGTCTGCATTAAATCCACTAACCACCAACAGTACCCTTATTTTGACAACTGTCACCCGTTCCACAACAAAAATTGCGCCCTTGTAGCCTTGCCATCCACGGATGGCATATCTGTAGTGACACGAATTCCTTTTCCCAGGATGCTGAAGGTATAATCACATAAAATCACTAATACCTTCACGGACAGGCATTATGCAGTCTCCCTGCCCCTCACACATTCCTAATCATCACACAACACCCAATAATCAGCTGCAAAGGAGCGTTCCTTTGTCATCCAATATCACCTGGGAGTGGAGCAACTGCAAAATATCTGTTCCCAGTGTGCTTTGATTAACTATCATCATGCCCAGAAATGAGACATCATAGTCAGCCACTCCTAAAATGGTATTCTGGCACCCATCCAACCACACAAGATCCTGGCCCATCCCTATGCCAGCCCCACTGCCAACCCCTTGCCACAGAGATCCTGTAGAAGATTGAGGTTCAAGACCTCATAAGTCATCCTCCCGCACCGATGCCTGCAGAGCAGAAACTCATAACAGGAAGCAGCATTACCACTATCTTTCGAGTTCTTGTTCTTATATTCTATCAAAAGTACACAAATTCACACGTACATTCAGACAGACACACAAATGCATACTCCCATGGTCATGGCAAGACTTTCTTGTGACAAATAAATATTACCACAGTCACTTGACACCTTCTTGCTTTCCTAGATGACCCTTCACATAGCATCAAAATACAGGTGGCCCAGTGATAAGAAATGTGACTTGTATTTGGGGGAATGGCAGTTTAAGTCCATATCAGGTCATATAGATTTAGGTTTTCAATCATTTCGCTAAATTGTTTAAGACAGATTACAAGATAATTCCCTTAATTCTTTAATGAACTCATTGTCAACAAGACATTAGAGTTTAATGTTCATTTCTTTGCACAGTACATCAATCTTTCAGTCCACATTCTTGATTTCAAAGCTGGAGTATATAAGCCTGATAAAGTCATTCACTATAACACATTCTTCAAAATTTATTCTGGTACAGTGCTGTCTCTCCAGGCGAGTCATAAACCATCCAAATACAATATCAGTCTCATTAGTAACTTAATGTGAAATATCTCTATTCATTATTTGGAAGAAATTGGTAAAAGAGTTACATATGGTTTTTCTCAATTCTTCCACCGTATTGCAGAATTGTTCTCTCTCTCTCTCTCTCTCTCTCTCTCTCTCTCTCTCTCTCTCTATCTCCTCATAAGCAGTTACTCAATTGATGAAGTAGGCAAAGAAACAAAAAATGAAAAAAGCCACATAATCTGTACCAAATGTATCAGTTTCATTTGCTGTGTTATAAGCTCTGTTTTCTCTTTTTCAAAAGATGATGTTTCTCGCTGCTGCTCTCATAGAAAAATAATTTTGTCAAAAATGAGCTCTTAGTCATAATATAAATGTTGTGCACCCCCTCAGTGCTTAATATTCAGTGCTCTGCCTTCAGACCAGATGTTGATCATTATTTTGAAGTAAGCTGCATCAAACTGCACATCACATGTAAAATATATTGAAGTTATTACTTAGCTGATTGTCTTATCGTGCTCTGTAGGGCATGATGCTGGTCACGGATCCTATTCTTGTAGCAATAAATATTAAATGATGAAAGAATTGTGATATTCAGATGCTTCCAAAGATTGTTGACTGAAATAAAGTTTCTAAATTTTGAAATAGGTATTTTCAGCAATATTTCACAGTCTGAACTAGTAACACAAAATACATCTGCCTTCATCAGTTCTGCAGAAGCACAACAGCTCCATTTACAACGACACTCCCATCAAGACTGAGCACAGCAAACAAGAGATATAACATATAACTCATTCTTTACTCAGATCTGTTTCTTGTAATGCTTGCATCATGTGTGCTCTGTAATGTTGCAATGCTGATTTCTGTGCAGCCCTCAGACAGGTGCCATATGAAATGCCTGTCTTCTGGCTCAGTTGCCAAGATTTTCTTCGAGAGTTCTCCAAGTGTCGTTGAACACTATCAATAATCTGTGCATTTAGTTATGGTCTATGTTTACCTGTATCATTGTTTAGTACACCTGTTGTCACCAGCTTCCTTACAGTCTATAAAATTGCTGCCTTTTGTCAGAACATCAGACACATTTAAGTCTCTCTGGAATGCCCATTGTGCTGGCTGGTATGGTCGAGCAGTTCTAGGCGCTTCAGTCCGGAACCACGTGGCTGCTACGGTTACAGTTTCGAATCCTGCCTCGGGCATGGATGTGTGTGTGATGTCCTTAGGTTAGTTAGCTTTTAGTAGTTCTAAGTCTAGGGGACTGATGACCTAAGATGTTAAGTCCCATAGTGCTTAGAGACATTTGAACCATTTGAATGCCCGTTGTGTTATAACCGATGAGTTTGTTTTCCGGTAAGTTGTCACAATAAAAACCCATTCTCAAAGTGTGCACTGCATGTTTCTGCCAGCTAAAGACTGCAAATGAATACTAATTTGCTCATTATTGTCATGGGGTACAAACTACACACTCAAAGACTTCACAAACCGCAACTAACAAGGCTACGAATGAACTAAAACTAATTGAGCAAGTGCAGCATTATACCGGACAAAGGACATCATGTGCAGAAACAACAATCAACTTGCCAACAGTGGGTGGTGCTTCTGATTCTCCCTGAGCTATTGAGATCATTAAAACAATTTTCCCCTTTGTACAAGCTTTTGGAGAGAAATTATGATCCATTGAAGTAGTTCAGGTTTAATGGATTGCCCTGTATCATTGCCTTGATGGCATTGCAATAGAGATAGTGTTACAAAACACAAATAATGGCCAGATGGATTTCAAAATACCTTTACCTCATACCCCTGGTGTTTGAATTACTCAAGTGTTTGATGATTACTTCAGATGCAGGAACTGATTCTTATTGCTTATCCTGTTATCACTGTTTGACTGTTTAAAAGGAATGAGAAACATTCATTGACAGTCAGTGAAAATCTCATAGCAGCCTCATAAACCTTAGCTGTCTGATGATGAAAATCCCAAAAATATTAAGACTTTTCGTTTTTCTTATAAACTGGCACTTACCTCAATCTTCACAATACTGGGCTAGGGGGAGGGGGGTACTTTATACCCCATTTTGAAAATATTGTAATGTAATCAGTTCCTTTATATTATAAATATTTATTGTTTCTAATGAATTCTTATACCATACTCCATTTATGTTTTAAATTTGTCAGTTAAACTTAACCAAAAAATGTAGGTCTCAGTAGTAGGTGTCCCTTTCCCCATTGAAAATCATATTCAATACTTCCAGGTTGAGGACCTTACATACACATCAATACCTCTTTAAGAAGTATGTTGAGAATAAAAGTCAACGACAAGTGGTTGTCATAAAGTCAGTACACGTTATTGGAAGTGCATTGATATTGCTAAGGATGTGCTAAAAGGTATTTTCAGGTTCTGGAGCCTACTTGCACATCAGTACCAGTTTAAAAAGTATGTTGTTAATAAAATTCAATAAAAATTAACAAATTCCAGTTTAGTAAAAAAAATCTTTAGGGTGGACATAAAGTACGCCCCCCCTTCTCCCCAGGTAAGCGCGTCATGGAAAGTGCCTTGGTATTACTAGGGTTAAATACAGGGTCTTACAAAATGGTACAGCCAAACTTTCAGCAAACATTCCTCACACACAAAGAAAGAAAATATGTTATGTGGACATGTGTCCGGAAACGCTTACTTTCCATGTTAGAGCTCATTTTATTACTTCTCTTCAAATCACATTAATCATGGAATGGAAACAAACAGCAACAGAACATACCAGCGTGACTTCAAACACTTTGTTACAGGAAATGTTCAAAATGTCCTCCGTTAGCGAGGATACATGCTTCCACCCTCCGTCGCATGGAATCCCTGATGCGCTGATGCAGCCATGGAGAATGGCGTATTGTATCACAGCCGTCCACAATACGAGCACTAAGAGTCTCTACATTTGGTACCGGGGTTGCGTAGACAAGAGCTTTCAAATGCCCCCATAAATGAAAGTCAAGAGGGTTGAGGTGAGGAGAGCTTGGAGGCCATGGAATTGGTCTGCCTCTACCAATCCATCGGTCACCGAATCTGTTGTTGAGAAGCGTACGAACACTTCGACTGAAATGTGCAGGAGCTCCATCGTGCATGAACCACATGTTGTGTCGCACTTGTAAAGGCACATGTTCTAGAAGCACAGGTAGAGTTTCCCGTATGAAATCATGATAACGTGCTCCATTGAGCGTAGGTGGAAGAACATGGGGCCCAATCAAGACATCACCAACAATGCCTGCCCAAACGTTCACAGAAATGTCGCATGTCAACACAAGCACCGAAGTCAACATTACCTTCCTTCAATTGGGCCAACTGGCGGTGAATCGAGGACATACAGTACATACTGACGAAACTAAAATGAGCTCTAACATGGAAATTAAGCATTTCCGGACACATGTCCACATAACATCTTTTCTTTATTTGTGTGTGAGGAATGTTTCCTGATAGTTTGGCCTTACCTTTTTGTAACACCCTGTATAAGAGAGTTGGATGAAATATTTGTTTAATTTTTTCTTGCTTACAGTATTTCTTTCTGACTCAATACTATTACTGCCACATTGCATTCATAACTTCTGCATATTTTAATATTGGGACACTACCACTAATATAGAAAAAAAAACTTATTTTTCATTGCCAGGCACTTTCCTGTGCTGTCCAACTTGCCAAATGTACTCCACTTTTATATAATATATTTTCTAACATCCTACATTTCTCTTCTCCATGGGTTGAAAAAGAAAAGCCTACCTTCAAATTATCAATATTTATTCTGCTTTCTGTCGTGCTTAATAAAATTTGCCACTCCAATAAGTACAGTTTTTCCCCAAAAGTTTCATTTTTGATTTTTTAATTTGTATTTACTATGTCAACTTTATAAATAGAAGTTATGTCTTTATTGTCAATGATCAGAAACAATCTGTATTTTGTTACAGTTACATGAGCTAATTCCTTCAGTAGCGACATGCATTGTCAGCAAACAGCTGTGTATGCGGCCAGAGCTTGATAACCATTGGGCTCTCAGAGACTTTGCGTCACGACTAATGGCACAAATCTGTAAAAATTTCAATACGTCGACCAACAATGTGCAGACTCGTGTCACTCGTATGTTCAGTACAGCTCTGCGGAATGAGAAGACTCAACTGTCTTCATTATATGGAGCCATTGAAGGTTTGGACCAGACACCTAAAGTACATTTTTCAACCAGTTAGGCATATGTGTTTGTTTTCAGATAACACATCATAAAAATGTTTCTCATAAGTTCTCATTACATTATGTCATTTTTTCAATTTCTCATTATTGTTTTGTTTGTCAAGTAACATGCTTTAATAAGAAGAGCCTGTTTTGAGATGAATGAAAACCACTTTTCTGAAATGTATGAAAAAAGTACCTTATGACTATGTCTTTGGATAATTCCTCTAAAAGTGATATGCTTTTTTATCTAACAGTGTATTTGATCATTAGATCATTTATATTTTGCATGCACTTGAGAAAGTCTTTGAGCACTAGTATGCAGGATGATCTTCCCTACAGACAGATGTTCCACATTCTGTTGAAAACCAGGAGCTTAAAACAAATGAGAGTAAACATAGGCTGCCTGACTGTTGCAATGTGTGAATTTCCTGTCCACCTTTTTCATGGGCTTGAGTCCCAAAGTGCAATAATGATAGAATGTCTTAAAACTAGTACAGCAGTAATATTGTGATTAAAGCCTTGCATTTACACACCAGAAACATTATATGTTTTGGCTTATGCTTTGTAAGTCTCAGAAAATTTTTAGTAAATTGTTGGTACATGTACAGTAAGAAACCTAATAATAATCAGGATGTATCACTTACCTGTGTAGCAGATGGTCATACTGAATCCAAAGTTAAACAAAAATTATGGCTGTTGCCTGCATGCTCTCAGATTGCACTGATTTCAGTTTTTTTAAATTTTCTACTATCATTCTCTTCAAAATGTTTTGTATTGAAACTCATTTTATTTTCATCGAAATACAGCGGTATCACATGCAAATGGCCCCAACTATGAGCAAACCATAATCATTCTTTCCTTCAAAGCACACACACTTCTCTCACAGGAGATTTTTTTTTATCGGATTATTACTTTTCATATTCTTTATAAGTAAAGAAAGAATTAACAGATTTCTCATCTTTTGACAGACCAGCTTACTCAGTTCTAATCACATACGTTGTCACAGCTTGAACAAAATGCTTTGTGAAACTAATGAAAAGGAAATATTATAATAAATACCTGTTTTCACTTAACCTTTAACTTTGATCCACACTGAAACGACAAACATTGTCTGTGGGGCTTAGCAATTGGACTGCACATGTTCAAATTTAAACTGATATTCACCACAGTAAACTGACAAAAAAACCTGCTCTTCCTAGTAAAGTTTATCCATCATATTATCACACATGAAAAGTCTTCCTAATACTCACTTAACAGCTCTTTGCTACTAAATACCTAATACACTATCTTACGGAGGTTACTGGAGCCATCTGTTTCCCAAGCACAGAATGAATGTGCAAGTTCTCATTGGACCAAATCTCCACAGTCATTATTGAGTGTGTCCACCTTGGCATGTGCGATTCTAAATAACATAAAAAGAACAAAAGAAAACAGGGTTTCAATATTTTGTTGTCTCTTCCTCCAATATGAATAATTGTGTTGTGATAGAGTGATAGTAGGAACAGAGTTGAAAATTATTAATGGAAATACTATTGATGTTAATTTATGGGAAACTATTTCTTTGATGATAAATCATTCTCATTCCAATATTTTATTCTTCTGTGTTTTGGGGCTAGAACTTCATTTTGTAAGACTGAACTCAAAACCTGAAAGTCTTCTTCTTTTTCTGGTGTCTTTGTTCTACATCCACATGAGGTCAGCAAGGTTACTATTCAATTTGGCATGCTTAATTTTAAAGCCGTCAGCGCATGGACCGTGCATCCAAACATTGAGCGCTGAGTTTCTGATGTCATAGCATGGAATAGCACGTTCGGGAGTCTTTCGAAACGTGCAGAGCAATATCTGGCATGTCAGATATTCTGAGTGTGCATCTGAGCATTGACCAATCAGATGGCACAACGCCACCTACATCACATGCGCGCTGTCCCCCTTCAGCACAGAGCTGTGATGCGTTCAGTTCAGTTCAAGCCTATATGTATATGTGCTGTTTCTGAGCACCAGCAAATTGAGAATCACTCGAAAACTGTGTGATTCGTTGCAATAAAATAATGAGAAACATCGTATTCGTGGCAAAAGAATTATTGTAACTTGCATATTATGAGAGTATGCCATTTGAAGGCAGTGGCACACAGAGGATCCACCAAAAACACATTGTTCTTGGTACAATTTGTTATAATTAACTTTCAATTAGTGACATAGCTACCATTAAAGCTTTTAGCAAGTGGTAACATGTTAGGATTGACCGTCCCTGATTTGTTGTCTGATTAGCATTGGGGGGGGGTAGCATTATGGATTCACACTGAGATACATGCTGTGGTGGGGGTTCGCGTCTCCTCATGTTTAAATTTTTTTTTTTTTTTCCTAACATTCGCATTTTTAATAGGTTCTGATGCTTTATTATTAGTTTAACGTAAGTATGTACTACAATATTTGATGTTATGTAAATATAAGTTCACCTTTTTTTGGGGAGTGAGTTTGTTCGATTGGCGTAATCCACAAGACAGCTTATGCTACTTGTATAAAGATATTTTGTTCCTTTTTCTTTTAAGTTCCGTAATTCACATGTTGTAAAGATTCTGCTACTGGATAGGAACAAAAATGGTACAAATGGCTCTGAGCACTATGGAACTTAACATCTAAGGTCATCAGTCCTCTGGAACTTAGAACTACTTAAACCTAACTAACCTAAGCACATCACACACATCCATTCCCGAGGCAGGATTCGAACCTGTGACCGTTGCTGGGTAGGAACAGTGATCAAGTTAGAATGATCTTAAGGTTTTCTAAAACATGGGAATGATAAAATAATGTTTATCTTATGTGGAGAACTATGGTAAATTTCCGTTGCATTGATTTTAATGGAACTTTTATTAGCCTGTGTCCTTACTGATCGGACATGGTACTTTCCTTTTTGTCTTAAAACATGTACATGGATATTGAAGTTTTTATTTGTGTAAATTACATATAGAACAGTGTGACTAGGATATGGACAGTGGAGGAAATGTGCGTTATAATACAGCTAATCTGGAAATTGTACGCGCACCAGTTTCGTGAATTGTGTGATTTATGAACTAGAAACATCCCACAACTGCCTCTGGAGTGTGTTGCGATCACGTATACCAAGTTGGGGCCCACGTACTGTATGCACAAGTCGCATCATTCCTGAGCCTTCAGCAGCATGTTGAACTCAGCACGCTCAATGTTGATGTTCGACGGCACGGTCCGTGTGCTGACGGCTTAAGGGGTGGCAGAATGCCCCTCCTGTCACCATCCCATTACCCCCACCTCTGGGGCAGAATATTTATACCCTAAACTCTGTGTATAATGTGAAAGTGTGTGAATATTTTTTTAAATGTTTTGAAACTGAGGCAGGACTTGGATACAAACCTGATATTTGCCTAGTCGGAGGTAGGAAATGCTAAAAACCACATTCAGGCTGGCCCACACGCCAACCCTTGTCATTAATCTGCCGGGTTGCAAGAACCAAGTAGCATTTAGAGACAAATCTGTGCTAAAGTTTTAGCATAGCATGGACAATTTCATATTGGAACATGGTATTTGTTGTTTTTCATAGCCATCTAAATATCAGACACCAGCTGCATAATTGAAATATTTTATTGCACTTAACCAATTTCGACATATTAATCTGTCATCTTCAGAAATTCAGTACTGGCTTATGACATTAATAAGCAGTGCCAAATTAGATTTGGGGCCAAGTTACAAGTCAGTACTGAACTTCCAAAGGTGACAGATTAATCTGTCAGAATCGGTAAGTGCAATAAAATATTTAAATTGTGCAACTGACGACTGATTTTATTAAATCACTTAGCAGATCTTTCTGATTTATATGAAGCTAGTGCCTTTTAGGTCAGTGACTCAGAGCACTCTGCATACCTAAATTTCAGATGCGGTCTATCAGGTGATTTTAACGCTCTGCAGCAGTCAGTTACTGTGTTCACATATAAGATTATAAGATTTTATCTACCGATGAGGAGGGTTCACAAGATATGATGATGTGAATTTCCATAACCAGCATGTATGGGCAGAAATAAATCCCCAAGCAATTCAAGAAAGGGGGGCATCAACACTGATTCTTAATCGACCTAAGGGCAGTCGTTGTTGGTGATAGATTAGTAGGGCCATACCTGTGGCTACAAAGGTTAACTGGGATGCATTATCAGGACTTTCTCATTAATGTATTGGCTACCTTTCTGGAGGCCGTGCCATTGCAGCAACGAATAGAATGTTATTCGTTTATGATGGTGTGCCAGCACATTTTCATCACAATGTGCGCGAACATCTGACTCGGACATTTTAGGACCACTGGCTTGGTTGGGGGGGGGGGGAGGGGGGGGGGCAGGCACACCTTGGCCCGCTCGTTCCCCAGACCTCAATCCCCTAGACTTTTAGTCATGGGGACACTTGAAGGAATTCGTCTACGCCATTCCAGTCAATGGTGTGCAGACACTACAGGGTCATGTCTTCAATGCATGCCAGCAGGTACAATAACCAGTTATACTTCAAAGGGTGCATCATTCCCTACACCACAATGGTTCTTTGTCATGAATAGATGCTACATTAAACACCTCCTGTAAACATATGTTTGTCACAGAAGATATGCATTTCCAGATTCATGTTTTGTTGGCCTTATCTCAGAAAGTATGCATTTCTGGACCCATGTGTATTGAACGTATTTTTCTCGTTTCATTAAGTACTACCACCTCTCAAAGTATTTCACATTATTTTTGGACACCTTATATAAAATACCTGACATTGTAATGAACATAAAATCTAAAAGAATTAAGGAGATTGGTCTTCTATCAAGATCAGAAGGTGACAGATTCATCATGATTGTGGTAGAAGGAGCCACAGAAGGAAGAAGACCACCAGGCCATACAAGAATGAAATTTTTAGGTTATTTGGATAACTTTGTAATGAAAGGCAGCTTTGGCAAAACATTGTTAAATCGGAAGCAAAGATCTTACATGGCTCATAAGAACAATGATACTACTACACTATGTACTTTCTGCCATACACTGTAATATGGTATGTGGCATACAGTTATAGATGTTGTTGTTGTTGTTGTTGTGGTCTTCAGTCCTGAGACTGGTTTGATGCAGCTCTCCATGCTACTCTATCCTGTGCAAGCTTCTTCATCTCCCAGTACTTACTGCAACCTACATCCTTCTGAATCTGCTTAGTGTATTCATCTCTTGGTCTCCCTCTACAATTTTTACCCTCCACGCTGCCTTCCAATGCTAAACTTGTGATCCCTTGATGCCTCAGAACATGTCCTACCAACCGGTCCCTTCTTCTTGTCAAGTTGTCCCACAAACTCCTCTTCTCCCCAATTCTATTCAATACCTCCTCATTAGTTATGTGATCTACCCATCTAATCTTCAGCATTCTCCTGTAGCAGCACATTTCGAAAGCTTCTATTCTCTTCTTGTCCAAACTATTTATCGTCCATGTTTCACTTCCATACATGGCTACACTCCATACAAATACTTTCAGAAAAGACTTCCTGACACTTAAATCTATACTCGATGTTAACAAATTTCTCTTCTTCAGAAACGCTTTCCTTGCCATTGTCAGTCTACATTTTATACCCTCTCTACTTTGACCATCATCAGTTGTTTTGCTCCCCAAATAGCAGAACTCCTGTACTACTTTAAGTGTCTCATTTCCTAATCTAATTCCCTCAGCATCATCCGACTTAATTCGACTACATTCCATTATCATTGTTTTGCTTTTGTTGATGTTCATCTTATATCCTCCTTTCAAGACACTGTCCATTCCGTTCAACTGCTCTTCCAAGTCCTTTGCCGTCTCTGACAGAATTACAGAAAAACGTTGAGGTTCTCCGATGACATCATCGGCGAACCTCAACGTTTTTATTTCTTCTCCATGGACTTTAATACCTACTCCAAATTTTTCTTTTGTTTCCTTTACTGCTTCCTCAATATACAGATTGAATAACATCGGGGACAGGCTACAACCCTGTCTCACTCCCTTCCCAACCGCTGCTGCCCTTTCATGCCCCTCGATTCTTATAACTGCCATCTGGTTTTTGTACAAATTGTAAATAGCCTTTCGCTCCCTGTATTTTACCCCTGCCACCTTTAGAATTTGAAAGAGAGTATTCCAGTCAACATTGTCAAAAGCTTTCTGTAAGTCTACAAATGCTAGAAATGTAGGTTTGCCTTTCCTTAATCTATTTTCTAAGATAAGTCGTAGGGTCAGTATTGCCTCGCTTGTTCCAACATTTCTGCGGAATCCAAACTGATCTTTGCTGAGATTGGCTTCTACCAGTTTTTCCATTCGTCTGTAAAGAATTCCTGTTAGTATTTTGCAGCTGTGCTTTATTAAACTGATAGTTCTGTAATTTTTACATCTGTCAACACCTGCTTTCTTTGGGATTGGAATTATTATATTCTTCTTGAAGTCCGAGGGTATTTCGCCTGTCTCATACATCTTGCTCACCAGATGGTAGAGTTTTGTCAGGACTGGCTCTCCCAAGGCCGTCAGTAGTTCCAATGGAATGTTGTCTACCCCCGAGGCCTTGTTTCGACTCAGGTCTTTCAGTGCTCTGTCAAACTCTTCACGCAGTATCGTATCTCCCAGTTCATCTTCATCTACATCCTCTTCCATTTCCATAATATTGTCCTCAAGTACATCGCCTTTGTATAGAGCCTCTATATACTCCTTCCATTTTTATGCTTTCCCTTCTTTGCTTAGAACTGGGTTTCAGTGTGAGCTCTTGATATTCATACAAGTGGTTCTCTTTTCTCCAAAGGTCTCTTTAATTTTCCTGTAGGCAGTATCTATCTTACCCCTAGTGAGATAAGCCTCTACATCCTTACATTTGTCCTCTAGCCATCCCTGCTTAGCCATTTTGCACTTCCTGTCGATCTCATTTTTGAGACGTTTGTATTCCCTTTTGCCTGCTTCATTTACTGCGTTTTCATATTTTCTCCTTTCATCAGTTAAATTCAATATTTCTTCTGTTACCCAAGGATTTCTACTAGGCCTCGTGTTTTTACCTACTTGATCGTCTGCTGCCTTCACTACTTCATCCCTCAGAGCTACCCATTCTTCTTCTACTGTATTTCTTTCCCTCATTCCTGTCAATTGTTCCCTTATTCTCTCCCTGAAACTCTGTACAACCTCTGGTTCTTTCAGTTTATCCAGGTCCCATCTCCTTAAATTCCCACCTTTTTGCAGTTTCTTCAGTTTTAATCTACAGTTCATAACCAATAGATTGTGGTCAGAGTCCACATCTGCCCCTGGAAATGTCTTACAATTTAAAACCTGGTTCCTATATCTCTGTCTTACCATTATATAATCTATCTGATACCTTCTAGTATCTCCAGGATTCTTCCATGTATACAACCTTCTTTTATGATTCTTGAACCAAGTGTTAGCTATGATTAAGTTATGCTCTGTGCAAAATTCTACCAGACTGCTTCCTCTTTCATTTCTCTCCCCCAATCCATATTCACCCACTATGTTTCCTTCTCTCCCTTTTCCTACTCTCGAATTCCAGTCACCCATGACTATTAAATTGTCGTCTCCCTTCGCTACCTGAATAATTTCTTTTATCTCATCATACATTTCATCAATTTGTTCATCATTGTTGGCATATAAACTTGTACTACTGTAGTAGGCATGGGCTTCGTGTCTATCTTGGCCACAATAATGCGTTCACTATGCTGTTTGTAGTAGCTTACCTGGATTCTTATTTTTTTATTCATTATTAAACCTACTCCTGCATTACCCCTATTTGATTTTGTATTTATAACCCTGTATTCACCTGACCAAAAGTCTGGTTCCTCCTGCCACCAAACTTCACTAATTCCCACTATATCTAACTTCAACCTATCCATTTCCCATTTTAAATTTTCTAACCCACCTGCCCGATTAAGTGATCTGACATTCCACACTCCGATCCGTAGAACGCCAGTTTTCTTTCTCCTGATAAGGACGTCCTCTTGAGTAGTCCCCGCCCGGAGATCCAAATGGGGGACTATTTTACCTCCGGAATATTTTACCCAAGAGGACGCCATCATCATTTAATCATACAGTAAAGCTGCATGCCCTCGGGAAAAATTACGACTGTAGTTTCCCCTTGCTTTCAGCCATTCGCAGTACCACAACAGCAAGGCCGTTTTGGTTAGTGTTACAAGGCCAGATCAGTCAATCATCCAGACTGTTGCCCCTGCAACTACTGAAAAGGCTGCTGCCCCTCTTCAGGAACCACATGTTTGTCTGGCCTCTCAACAGATACCCTTCCGTTGTGGTTGCACCTACGGTACGGCCATCTGTATCGCTGAGGCACGCACGCCTCTCCACCAACGGCAAGGTCCATGGTTCATGGGGGTATGTTAACGTATTGTAAAAGGTTCCTTGGCATTTAGTACACCATTTTTCTTGGAGAGCTGTAGTGTAAGCTATATAATCCGTGTGGATTTTTTTTTCTTTGATGTGACAATGTACTTCCAAAATAATCTGTCAGTGTTCTCTCTCAGGTCAGATAATTAATTTGAACTCCACTTTCCCCATGCAGCAAAAATTAAATTATAATGTCCCATTTCCCTGTGGCCCTTTCAGGTCTGGTATCACAATGGTAGTGTTTAGGGTTATGCTGAGAAACCGTTTTTCAAAATAGAAAATTTTGTTTGTACCACAACTGGCTAATTGCTCCACAATTAATGTCAACCTAATGTTGAAGCCACACACATAATAAGGAGGCAATCATTTAAATTAAAAACCAATGGATAATGCAGACTGAGACACATTCATAATGAATAATTAATTCAGAGAATCCTCCAGCCAGGATAATAACTTCAAGATAGAACAGTACAAATGAACATTGTGGAAATTTGACAAAACACTCGTGACAAAAATCAACGGGTGGATACAGAATGTTTCATAAGTACAAAGATCTTCTACAGTGGAGTACATAGAATTCAGAATTTTGTTAAAAACATAATGTAAAAAAATTGGCATTTTAAATACAAGAATTAATTCCAACTGTATGTCAATATTTCACACTACCTGAGCTGTACCACAGAATATCTACGGCCTTTCACAAGAAACTTACCTTCCGATTCCAATTCCCTCTCACGAGTATGAGACAAAACCATAGCTTTTGGTATCATGGACTCTCATCCCAACAGCTTCCATTCATAGTGTGTTGGTAATCACTGTGCTTGCTTCAGTCTAAAGATAATATAAGAATGTAAAGATGGTTTAAAAATGGAATGAAACCCACAATTAAGAAAGCAGAAATTAAGACAAGGAAAAACTAAAGATAGGGAGAGAGGGAATATATGAAGAGAAAAAAACTGAAGAGTAAATAACTGATATAATCATAAATAAATGAATAATTGATAAAATGATAAACTAATATAAGTTTATTTGTTTATTATATATATTTATTTCTTTTTATATTTTATTATTGAATAATAAATATATAATAATATAATGACATCTCTGTTTCCTCCCTGAGGAAGGAACTATTTTCTAACAGTCCCAAAAGCTAAACACAGTTTCTTCTGTTTTTAATTGTCTTTATCAATAGTATTTGAAATTTTCCCTCTTGAATGGAAGTACTGGTCAGTCATTCTGTCTCCTTGTTATTTTGAATTATTGAATTAGTAAGACTAAATCAAACAGTGGAAAATCCAGGATAGAGTAATGACAGTATTATGAAAAGGATAGATTACTGCTCACCATATAGTGGAGATGTTGAATTACAGACAGGCACAGCAAAAAGAATGCTGAACAAGTTAGCTTTTGGCCAAAAGGCCTTCTTTTGAATTAGACAACACTCCCCCCCCCCCCTTCCTCCTCAATGTGGTGTGTGTGTTTTGTCTAATTCAGAAGACCTCCTGGCCAGAACCTTACTTGCTCAGCGACACAACATCTCCACTATATGGTGAATTACTATGACAGGAACAACTGGTAAAAACAAGCAAGACTAATAAATAAAATATAAGAACTGTCAGTCTACCACCACAACACACACATACATCGAACTGTAACAGTTTCGTATCCTTTTCTTCCTCTTGGTGGCTCGAAAGCATTGTATAACTCTATTGCCAGTCATCCTTGCTCTTCTTCAGAATGTGATAATCATTAAGAGAACAGAATGCATGTAAGTTATGACACTTTCTGTATGGAGTTGTGTAGTTGATGTGGAACAAAATTTGTTGCAAAAATCCCATACAGTTCTTAGAAAAAGTGTTAGAGATTTATTGGTATCAAATTATGCATTCTCTCATTCTATACATTATCTTCTCCCACAAAAAATAGATCCTAAATGAAATACTGTACTCATTTTTCCAACTTACTTTTAAAATAGTACTGTTTTTTTAATCAGGTCTTTCAGAACTTGGGACTGAGGTTAGCAAGGTGTTTATATTGCCCCGAGTCAAGCAAGTAGCTGATCGCATAGAGGCTGCTTTGGAAGGGCCTGTATTAAGTAATACTGATAAGATTGCTGCTGGTCACATAAAGCATCTGTTAGTGGTAAGTACTTACATTCCACTCCTTGTTTTCGTAATAACATTTTTCGTTACTTCTAAAATGGGAAACATTAAATTCTCTTTTACTAATAGGCAACTATGGAATTTAACACTCTATGCTAAATTAAAGTCTTGTAGATCTTGTAGGGTTTTGGAGCATATACTGTATTCAAACATTATGAATCACCTCGAAGGCAACGATCTATTGATACGTAATCAATATGACTACATGTTATTAACATGGTTTTACTTTTGTTGTTTTTGTCATTTCCTAGTGTCTTCTATTTGTAAGATACTGACTGTTTTGTTTGACTGATCTTGGAAGCCCTTTTCCATCTCTGACATAATTCCAATGTCACCTTGAAACCGTTAAAAATTAATTTATTATTAGTGAAATTTATTTCCTTTTTCAAATTACTTCTTGGTTTCTCTTCTGATGTGGCTATATATATACAGATTGAATACCACAGAGAATAAGCTACAACACTGTCATAAAGTTTATATAACCCTTCTATAGATTCCTTTCATACTGCAGCCTTCTATTATTTGCTTAGTTCTAGCTTGCCATGTAAGTCTTCATGTTCTCACAGCTGATTTTGTGATCTCAAAAAGTTTCTTTAGTTTTCTTACAGGCAGCATCCATCTTTCTTCTTCTCTTGTAAGCTTCTAAGGCTTTGAATTTCACCACTAGCCATTTCTGCTTTGCCATTTTGCACTTTCTGTCAGTCTCGTTTTTTAGACTTTTTGTTTGCTTCACCTACTGCTTTGTTATATTTTCTCCTTTTGTCCGTCATCTTTAATATTGTATCCCATATATTATCCTGTGGGCCTTGTCTTTTTGCTTAGTCGTTTCTTCTGTACCTTCACTACTACAGCTCTTTTAATCTCTTGTTGTGTTTCAGTCCTGCTGTTGTCTAATGATCTATTTGCTTCAACTTATTGACATCCCCTCTTTTTAAGTTCATAACTAATGAAATAGTCAGAGCCCACTTTTGCTCATGGAAATGATTTGCAATTTGGTATTTATTTCTAAATCATTGTCTTTCTGTTATATAATCTGTCTTAAATGTTTTGTTGTCTTCAGATCTCATTCAAGTATATAGTCTTTTTTCTGGACATTCAAACCAAATGTTAGCAATGATTGAATTGTGCTCTGTGGAAAATTCTGCTTGGTAGATTTCCTTTTCATGCCATTTCCCCAGTGCGTGTTCTCTTACTATTTTATCATCTCTTCCTTTTCCTACTTTCATATTCCAGTCCCACATCATAATTAAATTTTCTTCTCCTTTAACAAACTGATTTTTTTTTCTTTGTACCATACTTATTTTCAGTCTGCAGAACTACAGACAATATATGCTTGTACTACTGTAGTCAGTCATGGTTTTATGACCATTTTGGCTTTGATAATCCATTCATTACGCTGTTCATAGTAGTTCACCCACTTATCTGTTCCCTTGTTCATTATTAGATCTGCTTCTTTATTACCTCTGTTTAATTACAGTGTAAATTAGGCACAGTTGGAATCAGTCAGCTCCACAAATACCTGTGTCTAACAAATTTTAGGGACATGAATTGGAATGATCACAAATGCTCAGTCATAGGTAAAGCAGGTGACAGACATGGTTTATTGACAGAATAATAGAATACTAAGGATTACCTACAAAACTCTCTTGCGACTCATGCTAGAATAAGGCTCAGGTGTGTGGGACCCGTACCAAATAGAACTAACCGGGGTATTGAACTTATGAAAGGAAGAGCAGAGAAAAGTGGTGAATCTAGCAGTATATTACATCCCTCTATATACAAGGGTGGTTTGATATGCCTGGTAAAGAAGCAAGAAAAAATGTATATTTCATAAACAGCTCACCTTACTTCTTGAAATAGTTTCCAATTAGGGATATACACTTGGTCCAGTGATCCTCCAGCTTTTTCATCCCATCAGAAAAATATGTTTTATCAAACTCTGCAAAATATTCGTTGACTGTAACTATAATTTCGTAATTTGATGAAAATTTTTTCCCAGCAAGCCAAAGTTTCAAGTTGGGGAATAAGAAGAAGTCACTTATGGGTAATGCAGTGAACAAGGTTGATGAGGAACCAAATCAAAGCCCAAATCATGCACATTCACCATTGTTATCATTGATATGTGGGATGGTGCATTATCCTGGTGAAAGAGCACTTTTTTGCGTGCCAGCCTTGTCTCTTTTCAGCCAACACAAGTTTCAAATGATCAAACAATGAAGCATAATAGGCTCCAATTATGGTTCTGCCATTTTCCGCTTAATCTCAGAAGATTACTCTTTGAGAGTACCAAAAAATAGTGGCCATCATCTTACCAGCTGACAAAATGGTCTTTGCCTTCTTTAGTCTACTTTCAGCAACCATTGTTCTTTGTTTTGACTGCCATTTTGACTCTGGTATGTGTGATGATGGATCCAGTTTCATCAACAGTCACAAATCAGTGCAGAAAACCTTCTGGATTGTGATTAAATATCATCAGACATTGTGATGAAATTTGTTGGAAGCACTTTTGATAGATTGTGAGCAATTGCACTCATCTTGCACACAGGTTCTTCATAGCCAATTCTCCATGCATGATATTATGCAACTTGCTCAGTTGAAATGCCTGCAGTCTCAGCAATTTCACAAATTTTTGTTAGCAGTCTTACATTATCACACCACAGATTTTGTCAATGGTTTCCCTTGTGGTGACCTCAATTGGACAGCTGGAGCATGCTTCATCTTTGGTGCTTTTCTGACCATGTTCAAATTCATCAGTACAGAAGCAACTAAAAGCAAATGGTCATCAATGATGGTGCAGAATTTGCATGAACTTCATCCAGTTCTATTTGGATTTGTGTGGCAGTGAAACAGAGTTTTCTCCATTTTCAGTTGCAGTTAACACAGTTCCCTATTCAGACAGCTGTCAACGATGAAGTGTATGCTGTACATTGTTGAAATTCTTTATACAATCTGTGGAATAATCAAGGATACCAACCATGAAGGTGCAACAAAAATGTTCCATTCTTTTATGGAAATTTATCAGACTTACCAAGCCATCCTCATACCATTCCCACAGGATTGAGAAGATGAGATTAAGCTAATTACATTGTGCACAGGAGTGTTTAAGCTGTCATTCATCCTGATATCCATAACTGAATGGATCATGGAAAAATCCCTAATAACCGGTCCAATTGGAAGTACTCTCTGCCATGCTCTTCATTATAGTTTGCAGAGAATAGTTGTAGATCTGATTTTGTGTTGATTAATCCTGTAATGTTCTGAATGGAAATCTCATTCTTCCAAATCACACTCCTTCAATACATGCATGATTGGTCACAAGACACACATCTACACAGGAATCAAATTCTTCTCGTACTTGGTGTAGCATGTCCTCCATGATTGTCTGCAGTGCGTATTTCATCCAGTCACACACGTCCTCAAGAGACACGGGCATTATCAGTACATAAAATCAGTCTTTCACGAATCCCCACAGAAAGAAATTTCTGGGTGTCAAATCTGGTGAACTGGATGGCCAGTGGATAAGGTAATTGTCTGCTATTGCAGCACATCCAATCTAGTGCTGGTAAATAACACAATTAAGAAGCTCTCATGCATTCCTGTGAAAATGGGACAGAGCACTGTCCAGTTGCAAAATATAATCATCATAAGTGGTGTTCAGCTAGGGTAATTTACAACCTGTCTAGGAATGAGCTAGACAACATCGTTTGTTGTTTAAAGAAAACTGGGCTGTTGACTTTCAGTCTTGGAGGGTCACAGTGATGTTCTATCAGGGTATGTGATTTCTCACTTCTGCAGATACAAACATTGTGTGTATTCACCTCTCCACGTACATGGAAACTGCCTTCATCGCAGCAGATAAGTCTTTCTACAAAACCAGCAACCTCCGTTTCTAACTGCAGCTCTTCATAAAGTCACTCATTTTCACTTTGTCTGCTGATGTAAGGTCCATCCTAATCCCACTCTGTACGGTTTAAAAAAAAAAAGCCACTTACACAACACTTTCCACATCATAATCTTTGAAATGAACAGTTCGCTGCTTACATTACTAAGTGACTTGCGAGGACTTTGCTGAGATGCCCTGTGCATTCTATCGACGTTTGCATCAGATGCATGAGGTCGATTGGGAATATTCCTCTTACTGAGGCATCCAGCTTCAACACACTGTCAGTATGACCTACCTTTGTTATTCTTGTGTGGCAGGTCTTTCCTAACCCATGTACAAAACTCACACTGCACTATAACCCCAGATATGGACACCTCAAAACAGAGCACACAGAAAGCCTTTTCTTGTTGCGACACCATCTTGGAAAGAGATACTACACTTGCGCAGTAAGCATGACAAGTGAAAATCGGATAACACATTAAAAACTTGGGACAGCTGCTGCTTATACTGTAATGTTTGCCCTTATAAAATAATAAATCGATTTGTTATTAATTTTTAAAACTGCACCATTCATTTATAAACATCCTCTATATCGAATAGTACCAGTTGATAAACAAAGCACATACCTGATACAATATGTAATTTTGTGAATAGGGACTCTTCATGTAAGAAAAATTGTTTAAAATTAACCAGGAAAATTTCACATAGTAGGGGTCTGAGATGGTAACCCATAGCTTCTGTGCAAAAGGTCTCTTTATATGTTTCTACACTCATCAATTGGAACAGTTGCAAATGAGCTAGTGATGTCAAATGATATTAGTTTTAATCCTCTGTGATCATTTGTCTTTTAATTTCATCTACGACAAGCTCCATATCTCAATTGTCACCCTTTGATAGCGTAAGAAGCCAAAAACCAGTTTTTGAGAAAATATAGTTGAACCTGTTTTATATGTATATCAAAGAAGAAGAAGAAAGATTACATGTAATTCAGAAGTACTTAGAAGTCAGATACAGATACAGTAATAGGCATCATATTTTTCACTAGAGCGAGAAAAATAAGTACAGTGGAGCTACATGTGTTAATTTGATAAATTACAAAGAAAGAGAACAGTATTAAAAGAAAAAAAATATTACAATATTTGATCCTGCTTTAGGAAAATTAAGTACTGTATTGTAATTTGGTACTTCGCACTGTACAAACAACAAAGACATAGTATTAAAGATAAAATACATTATTTTGAACTTGCCCCTGTATTAAAAAAATTAGATAATTTGCCTTGTTTCACTTTTTGTGCATTAAATGTATAAACCTCATTTTGCAAACATATTTTTGATTTCGGATCTTTTTCACTACAAGTATTCACATTGATGTAATGCCTGCACACATCAATTGCACTTCACTCAGTTTAGATGTTTTCAGATTCAAGTCATCACTGTCAATTGAAGTTGGTCCACCTTCTTGATCATCGCCACATTGTTGACACACATCCTGTAGTTCTGCACATATGGTGAGATTATGATCAAAATGTACAAAACTGTCGAAATATGCACCCTTTAATAGAGCTAGTCCATTACCAGACAAGACTTCGCCATCATCATCATCATCATCATCATCATCATCAGTGGCAGGCCCTTCCACTAAGGCACCAGCTTTACAGGAACAGTTGTTGATTACGGAGGATGACACCAGCTGCCAGGCAGCCAAAGTAAATTCCATGGCTTGATGTAAGTTAATGGAGAGATTTTCGTTTCCTGCATGAGAGAGTTCTATCAAATATTGAACGGTCTTTTTTTTTTTTTCTATAATGAACTTTGAAATTCTCCTTTAATGCTCAAATCAACTGGCTGTAGAACACTGGCATAGTTTAGAGCGAAACATTCCACTCAAACATTTTCCAAAAGCTAGTGGGTGGATGTACTGCTCATCGATCCATAAGAAGATGGGTCCTCTTTTTTTTTTTTCGTTTCCATTCCAATCTCCAGTTTTTCAACCATTGTTCCATTAATATCATAGTCATCCAAGAGTTTTTATTGGGTTTGTATTCCAACGATTTCATATTTACACCTTTTAAACACCTCGGATTGTTAACATTTTCCTATCACAAGTGGGGGAGGTTTATCAGGTCCATCTGTATGTGTGGCGAGGAGAAGTGTCATATGAATTTTAACTTTCTTTTCTCCATGGCATGTGTCATCCTTTTCAGCTGCTGTACTAGAAAGCAGATTGTAGAATAGACCGGCCTTGTCAAAGTTGTGAAAGATTTGAGGCTGATAATCCCTTAGGATACCTGGCAGAACCTTCTCAATCCAGTGTTGCACTGTGACCTCGTACACAGCTTTTGATTTACCAGAAATTGTTCTCCCTGTTATACCACAATGATCTTGAAATACTTTTAACCATCCTGATGGAGCCTTGAAATCAGCTGTGATGTTCATATTTCTAGCTAAGTCTATCACTTTTGCTTTCAGCAAGTCGCCAGTGATCGGTAGAGCTGCAGCGCATTTTTTCTGGAACCATGTAAAACTTGCCTTTTCCAAATCTACGTATCTCACTTCTTGCTGATGGCTATGTTTTATCAATTTTGCACCGAATTTTAAAAATTCATTCATACTGTGTTTTTGGCTGATGTCTGTACATAGTGTGGTATAGGCAGTTCCTGAGTTGGCAGCAAGTTCAGATTTTGTTTTGTGTGTATTAGCATCCACCTCTTGTATGAATTTTACTTTCTGATCTAGGGAGTAACTTTTGCTTTTTCTGTTCCCCATGGCTGATTGAAAGTGACTGTTCAACAACAAAAATCAGCTGATAACTTTTAACTTCTCATTGATATTATGAAAGGAACTCTCCTATTGAAAACAGCAGTGCTAGGAATGTCTTTGTTTCCATGCTGCCCACTATGGTTAATTTGTCTCTGTTCCTTGTCTTTATGGCGCCGCCTGTCTTTTCAAATGACAATGCTCATTACATTTAGGCAAAACTCAGTTTATTTCACTGGAATTTGATACATATAATAATGAATTATGTAAAAATGCATTTCATATATATAATGATTCAAGTAATACCTTTTTCAGTTATATTTTGCCAGAACTGACAAAACTTAATGTATAAATACGACTTTCACAGAACAGAGTTATGCATAAATCAGGTTCAACTGTAAATAATTGCTGAATGTCAAGAAAGCATTTCTTTTCTTAGTTATATTGTCACTTTCTACGAAGCTCAAGCAGTCTGATATAGTTAATAGTCTGTGTATTACATGAGCTCTTGTTTCTTTCGTGTGTGTGTCATATACTCTAGTATTTTAATTTGTGTGTACAGAAAGTGCTGACACCGCTTCTTAAGGGACTCAGGCAGCCTCCTGATGTACTAGATGAATATCGGGCAGAATTTGGATACCTAGGGCCAGCCCTACATGCAGCTGTTACCAAAGCGAGGACGCAGCCACAGCCATGTCTCACAACTTCCACTGCTGTTACTACAGCAACCCCTGGTAGTTTGCAGCCTCCTCGTCCTACACCAGCACTGGTTCAAGCAGGTAATGTTAAACCAGTTCCAAGATGACCGTATTATCAGGCAAAGCAAACTGAAGATGTGACCAAAGTGGCAATACTTTTTATGTTATGACCGAGAAAAAGAGAGGAAGAGGTAATAGTCTCCAGTAGTCTTATAAGTTGAATGCTGTTACACATGCTAGAAAAGGCTTCAGCTGTTCAGTATATTTTTCTTATAGCAGCTGTTGCACAATGCTTTGCTGGCAGTATCCATAGAACTACCTTCCACAATGATATTGCCCCCTTCTTCTGCTGAGTCTGTTGATTGTCAGTTCCCATTTCAGTCACAGGTGAAAATGATAGTGCATCATTTGAATCTGTGCAAGGCTGATAGTATTATATTTTCAATTTTTTCATCCATCAAATACTTTTTAATGTGACAGTTTTTTTAATGTTATAGCAACAAAGGCATCATATCTGTTTCTTACACAATTTTTATATTTCCCTTTTGTGTGTGTGTGTGTGTGTGTGTGTGTGTGTGTGTGTGTGTGTGTGTGTGGGCGCACGCGCGCGCGCACGAGTATAGTAACAGTCAGAGGGGAACAAAATGTTTGTGCTCCTTAATTAATGACAAAAGTTTTGTTTGTCTTAAACCTGTGTGATAATGTCTGTTATTACTGCTTTGTTGTGATACGGAACATTTTCAGGAAAGGCTATACTTTTAGGAGTTAATCCTGGAACAAGTTACGTCTTTATGTATTTAAAAAAATTGCTGTCCATTTATGAATGATAGTCTGGAATTTTGATTTTTGAGTCATATGTGAGATGTGACTTCCAGGACAAAATGTGTATCACTGCCTGGATGCACAATAATTAAACGTTGACCACCACTTTAGTTTAGCAGTGCACTTCACTCACTGTCACTTTACCAACATTTATTCATTGTGTAAAGTGTATTAATCCAAAATTCTTTTAATTAAGCACTGACCACTTTAATGTTAGTGCTTATTTTTTTAAATAAGAGTCTAATGTAATATGCCCTTTTTTTTTTTTGCAACAATTTTCTCTAATTTTCACTTGGACTAGCGTTCTGGCACCTCTTGAAACAAAATTCCACAAACAGAACAATTGTGATCAGATTTCTTGCTAGCTTCGGAAGTCCATTTCTGTGTGTCTAAAGTGTGACTTTTTGCAAAGTTAGTATGTCATTGTATTGTTTATAATCTTTCAAATATTGCAGCCTTATATTTATCCACATCATCAGCGGAATATATATTATATGCAGTTTGCTTATTCTTCTTTGGCATAGATACCTGAATCCCACTCTTCATTTACATTTACATCTGTACCACTGTGAAGTGTATGGCAGAGGGTACGCCCCACTGTACCAGTTATTAGGTCTTTTTCATGTTCCACTCACATATGGAGTGCGAGAAAACAATTGTTTAAATGTGTACTGTAATTAATCTAATCTTACCCTTTTGATCCATTTGGGAGCAGTATGTGCCAGGTTTTAGTAATTTTGCTAGCAGTCATCATTTAAAACCAGTTCCTGAAACTTTGTTAGCAGACTTTCTCAGGATGGTTTCGATCTATCTTCAAGGGTCTGCCAGTTCAGTTCTTTTGACATCTCTGTGACACTCCAGCAGGTCAGATGAACCTGTGACCATTTGTGCTGCCATTCTCTATATACGTTCAATTTCCGCCACTAGTCCTATTTGGTACGGGTCCCACACACTTCAACAATATTCTAGGATGGGTCGCTTGAGTGATGTGTAAGCAATCTCCTTTGTAGACTGATTGCATTTCCCTAGTATTCTATCAATAAACCAAAGCTGCTTCCTGTGAAGTGCACAATTTCACATTTTTGAACATTTAAAGCAAGCTGCCAGTCATTGCAGCACTTTGAAATCTTTTCAAGGTCTGACTGACTGAATATTTGACAGCTTTGTTCAGACTGTACTTTGTTGTAGATAACTAAATCATTTGGAAAAAGTCTGATGTTACTGTTAATGTTTTCTGCAACATCTTTAATGTACAACATGAACAGCAAGTGACCCAACACATTTCCATGGGATAGACCCAAAGTTACCTCTACTTCTGTTGATGGCTCTCCATCCAAGATAACATGCTGCATCCTCGCTACCAAGAAATCTTCAGTGCAGTCACATATTTCGTCTGATACCCCATATGATTGTACTTTTGATAATAAGCGTAGGTATGGTACTGAGTCACATGCTTTTCAGAAATCAAGAAATACTGCATCTACCTGACTGCCGTGATCTATGGCTTTCAGGATGTCATGTGAGAAAAATGTGAGTTGGGTATCACATGGTCAATGTTTTCAAAATCCATGCTGGTTGGCATGGAGGAGGTCATTCTCTTCGAGATTTCTCATTGTTTGAATTCAGAATATGTTCTAAAATACTACAAAAAATTAATGTCAAGGATCTTGTCCTTTCTTTCATAATTTGCCCAACATTAACTTACTTTCACAGTTTGTTGACATATTCCATTGCCATTTCAATTAATGATTTGCTCCTTCTCATTGTCAATTACTTTAAAAATGGTAATAGTAAGCCACCTTCCCTGCCCTCAAAAGACATTTTCCATGATCAATTTCAATGCTGCACTGTGAGATAACAACATGCATTACTTTGAACTGTAATACGGCTGTACCTGGTCATATGACCAAATTTGTTCCTGCTACAGCCAAGTTTATGGTTTGCTTTGTTGAGTAATTAGATAAAATCGCATAAATATACAACACTGACACAATATCAGATCCTTTTCATTTGAAATTGTATGGTTTATTGATTTTTATGGATGTTACTTCATTTGTTTAGTACCTGTTGATAGTATATGAAGTTGTTGCTGTTATTGTGCTGATTTGATAACTTGTGCAGAGGTGTGTTACTTAAATATACAAGCTTCTATTCTCACAGTGCAAAATTATCCAGATAATGCATGATGTGTAAAACAGTGCACATTTACAACATGCTGCCTTGTGGATGAGGTGAACATTGTGACTTCAAAACAGACCCATTACCATTGGTACCTTTTAAGTTCAGTTCCCTCATCTTATTGGGAGCTATTACAGTACACTACTATACTCATATCTGGGAGGAAAGTGACTCAATTTCCCATTCGCCACCTAGATTTGAGTATTCCAGGATGGTTCCTTTTCAGAGGGACAACCGATTTCCTTCTGCAAAATGAGCTTGTGATAATGACCTTCTTATTGATGAACCATTAAAAACATATCTTCTTTTCTGTGGTGAATGCGTTTTCAAGCTAATCCTTTTCTTTTTTCTTTTTTTTTTTTTTCAATCAAACAAATTAGAAAGGTGGAAGTTTGTAATCTTCATTATTTGGTAATGTCTTGAAACTGTTTTACTTTAACAGTAGGTGCTTTTTCACTGTGGTTGTCACTAGATATTCAGTGGACCACACATGTTGTCTGCTGCAAGAAATCACTGTGTATTACAAACTATAACTGAAGAAAAGTAAATCCCGGCAGTTATTTTTTTTTTTTTTTTTTGGGGGGGGGGGGGGGGGGGGAGCAAAGCATGTAGCTAGAGAGTTTGTGATAACATATTACACATTATACATTACTTTAGGTCCATTAGTGATCAGTGGACAGACTCTGTGCTACAGCCAATCACATTTAAGTGCAGAATTTGTTAGCATTATGGATGTGCTTTCTGCCCAAATGAGTCAACTACATGTGCCCCCTCTGTCTAACATCCCGACTGCACCTAGCTGCATTACCCTGTCCCCTGCATGTTCCTCCCATAAACAGCACAACAGCACTTTCCTGTCCCCTACCCCTACCATGGTTTTCCTCTTTCTCCTCTCCCACAGCCTCTTTCTTATCCTCCACCCAAATTGCCTTTCCCATCATGCGCAGTTGCTTGCACTCTGGTTTGCTCACATTCTGGCCTCAGTGGACAGAGACAATGGTCATACACTACTGGCCATTAAAATTGCCACACCACGAAGATTACGTGCTACAGACGCGAAATTTAACCGACAGGAAGAAGATGCTGTGATATGCAAATGATTAGCTTTTCAGAGCATTCACACAAGGTTGGCGCTGGTGACGACACCTACAATGTGCTGACATGAGGAAAGTTTCCAACCGATTTCTCATACACAAACAGCAGTTGACCGGCGCTGCCTGGCGAAACGTTGTTGTGATGCCTCGTGTAAGGAGGAGAAATGCGTACCATCACGTTTCCGACTTTGATAAAGGTCGGATTGTAGCCTATCGCGATTGCGGTTTATCGTATCACGACATTGCTGCTCGCATTGTTCGAGATCCAATGACTGTTAGCAGAATATGGAATTGGTGGGTTCAGGAGGGTAATACGGAATGCCGTGCTGGATCCCAACGGCCTCGTATCACTAGCAGTCGAGATGACAGGCATCTTATCCGCATGGCTGTAACGGATCGTGCAGCCACGTCTCGATCCCTGAGTCAACAGATGGGGACATTTGCAAGACAACAACCATCTGCACAAACAGTTCGACGACTTATGCAGCAGCACGGACTATCAGCTCGGAGACCATGGCTGCGGTTACCCTTGACGGTGCATCACAGACAGGAACGCTTGCGATGGTGTACTCAACGATGAACCTGGGTGCACGAATGGCAAAATGCCATACTGGCGTATCACCCGGCATGATGGTATGGGGTGCCATTGGTTGCACATCTCGGTCACCTCTTGTTCGCATTGACGGCACTTTGAACAGTGGATGTTACATTTCAGATGTATTACGACCCGTGGCTCTACCTTCCATTCAATCTGTGCAAAACCCTACATTTCAGCAGGATAATACACGACTGCATGTTGCAGGTCCTGTATGGGGCCTTTCTGGATACAGAAAATGTTCGACTGCTGCCCTGGCCAGCACATTCTCCAGATCTCTCACCAATTGAAAACATCTGGTCAATGGTGGCCGAGCAACTGGCTCGTCACAATATGCCAGTCACTACTCTTGATGAACTGTGATATCATGTTGAAGCTGCATGGGCAGCTGTACCTGTACACACCATCCAAGCTCTGTTTGACTCAATGCTCAGGCGTATCAAGGCCATTATTACGGCCATAAGTGGTTGTTCTGGGTACTGATTTCTCAGGATCTATGCACCCAAATTGCGTGAAAATGTAATCGCATGTCAGTTCTAGTATAATATATTTGTCCAATGAATACCTGTTTATCATCACATTTCTTCTTGGTGTAGCAATTTTAATGGCCAGTAGTGTAAGTGTGTGAGTTGTGCTTTTTAGTGTGCGTGTGTGTGTGTGTGTGTGTGTGTGTGTGTGCGCTTTAGAATAAGGCCTTTTGGCTGACAGGTCGCATGTTTAGCAGCCTTTTTGTTGTGCCTGTCTACAACTCAAGATTTCCACTATGTTGTGTGTAACAGTCTAACCTTTTCATAATATTGTGTGTGTGATTTGTTAATTCAATAACTACATTTAATGTTTCAGGAAACACACAGCAAGGCAGAACATTTGTGGTTGGTGGAGCGTCTGCAAACAGACCTGTTGTAACTCCTAACACTGGTTCAAAATATGTCATTGTGACATCTCGTCCACCAACACCAAGTCAGGTAATTGAAGACTTTAAAAAGATGCAAATACCTTAAAGACTATAAACAAAATATGTACCTGTAGTAGGTTATCCTGTTGGTATGCATCTGTGTTCACGTAGTTTTGTTTTTAGTTATTTCACTGTGGCTTTCCACCTTCATTTGTCAGTGCTGTATTTTTTTTATGATCCAAACTGAATGTTAATACATCATCTCGCAAAAGAACATTATTTGTATTCCCATCATATTGTGTCAAGTTTGTAAACTGCTTTCATTACCAAGACAACATATTTCTGCGCACAATTTTTTTATCTAGTGTTTATGCTTGGAATTTTTCTTTACATCTTCTTACAAGTATTGTCCCAGAAAAGAATGAAAACTTCTAAAATAACTGTCAATTTTTAAAAGACAATAAACCACTTGACAAGCGGAGAGAGATGAGAGCCAAAATTCTGCTTTAGCTATCTAGAGATTGCTTACCAAGAGTGCATTGCAGTAGCAGAAAAATATTTATTATAAATAAAGGTATTTGTTGTATTCATCAAATACACTTTGTGTCAACATAAATGCTGCTAGAAGACACTCATATACCATTGAAAGCAGCAGTTATGAGTTGGCTTGCTTGCAAGCAGCAAGTATACAGGCTCGGCACAGGGCTAAAGAGGGTTAGGCAACATCTATGGCAAAAAGATGGCTACACAGATTAGCAATAATTAATAGAAAATTTAAACTGTAACTGTAGTATGAAGACAGTGTTTGGCAAGAAATAATTGTTCACTTGCATTGATTGTCTTCAACCCTGGTCGAGTCGTGACTCCAGTGATCGATAACTACTGTCACATGTAGAATGTCTAGTTTGACCCTTCTGTAGATGTGGTCCTGATGCCGTCTTGAGGTACTGGTGGTACTGTTGTGTATTGACTGAGTGGAGCCATGAATCTCCCCATATCTATATTTGAGGATGTATGTCCACATGTATAGCTGTTTCATACCTTCGGGAGGACACATCAACCCTACCCTGGGCATTTTTCATTAGCTTCATGCTTCCCAGTGGTTGTCAAAGTGTGTATTACGGTAGGTGCACTCATGTTACTCCCTCTGACATTTGCCTAAGAAAAACCATACCCAAAACTTGGGTGAGGGGGCAGTTGGTCAAACTTATTTGCCACATCGACACCCATGTCTGTGTCTGTAGGGTGAGGTGCGAAGTGGATCTCCACTGTGACATCATTTATTTGCCGCAGCTGCCCCCCTCCCCCGCCCCCCTCCGCATGTCACAAAATCAAGAGCAACTTCTGGCTGCAAATATAGGTCCTCAAGACCGTTGGCAGATCTTAGTCGTATGAGCCTATAAAAGAAAGAAACCCAGGAGTTCCATCTATATATGCATGGGCACAGTGTGGCTTCATTTGGTTTCTGTGTCACATTGTGACATTATTATTAATTTGGAGACTGTACTTCGTTTTTGAGTGTTGTATCACTTTGACTGGAACCCATGATACCTTTACAGTATGGTAATGAGAGCTCGATGGTTGCAAAACTTCGTTCTTGCATGTTGTGTATGTTTGGTCTGTGGATGCAGAAGTACATTTACAGTAATGTACATTACAGTCTTTCTTGCTATTTTTTGGCTGGTGGTTTTGTATCATGCAGAGTGCCTCTGTCCTGTGAAAGAAAAGTTAAGAACGCATTATCCCTATTGTACTGATGTGTTGGCTTTGTCATGTGACAAAGGTGCAATGGTACAATTTGAAATGTGATATCCCATTTTGTGCACAGAAAAGTTGGAACTCTTGTCACAAAAACTGAGTGCCATTGTCCGTAACTAATGATTTCAGCAACCCTTTGATCAAGAATATTCTAGACAAAGCTTGGATTGTTTTCAGTGACATTATAGACGACATCTGCATCACATATGAAAATTTAGAACTATTGACATTCAATCAGTAGCTTCCCAAAATTGGTCCAGCATAGTCTTTAAGTAAACATGACTAGGGTCCCAATGCCTGTGACTACAGAAAATATTGACGTGGTTGAACTGACTGGTATTTCTGTGATAAGAGGCATTTATATCCAGCATCACTTCTAATACTTTATCAGAGTTTTTCCAATGGCAATGCTTTCTGGCAATGTGTTTGGTATGTGTGATGGCCCAGTGGTATTGATGGCATTTGAAGCACTTCCAGTTTGAGTACTTTGAGACTCACCACTTGTTTCTTACTAATTCTGAATGTACCAGAATGACATCTTTGTAGACAGGGAGAGCATGTCACCTGCCACTATGATTTAATTTCTGGTTGACTGATTCATAAGACACAGTGTAACATTTTGTGACATTGTAATCAAGTTAAAACCAATCTAAAAAGAGGAATATGAAGAGTGTTATCATTGACATAATTAAACTCTTGAAGTGTTTTTATTGTTTCTGTATTTGATGATAGACAACTACTAACCAAATGTAAGTGGATATATAAAAATACGATAAACTACTAAGCATTCGAACATAATACTCCATACGCATCTGTCAAACACTTGTTCATCAGAAGTCGTAAGTAGACATTTTGCATGACTTCATTGTAGGAATCAGTCAATGAATTATTTTTATTTGGCCATAATTGGCTAAAGAGAAATTACACATATTAAATTTCACGTAAACTCGCACTTAAATGTTCAAAATGTATGGGTCATGTGCCAGGAAATATCATTTGTAATTATATCCGAGTATTATGAGCTTTGTAGTTAACACATTTGTATCTTCCTACCATTGCACTCTGCCATCTGCTGCACCAAAGACCATCATGTATTGTTTATATGTAACAGAGCAAGCAACCACCCAGTGTCCTGACTTTTTGAGTGAGATGCAGCTACCCAATTCCTTGTCACCTGTGAGCACCATCCACAGATAATATTACTGTGACCTGTGCTGCGTGCAGTATGGCATCACTGGCTGGACGGCTGCATGTTACCAGCTCAAATCCAATCACCAACAAATATTTTTCATTTAGTATTTATCATTTCTGGAAGGTTCTCAATATTTCATATGTTTGTAATGTTTGTGTACTGTAGCATATTCGATATTTGTATAAATAGCAGCATTCTCCCCCCAGGAAGCAGGTCTGTTCTGTTTTACTATGGTGCCCACAATAAACATGCTTTCAGTAATAAATGTTGAACTTAATTGATGACCCTGCTTTAGGATTTAGACTTGATTGTGGGAGGTCGGAGACCAGTTGATTCTAAGACAGCAGCAAGTCGCCTGCACATCAGGCACCCATCAGCGTTTTCTGGAGGCACTAGTCAGGACCTGATGAAATGGCTGAAAGGATTCAACTGAGTCGTCAAATACAGCATACGGGATGACGTGATGTATTTTTCAAATTGTACTTTTTCTTGGCTGGCACAGGCCAGGAATGGTTCAAGACAGTGAAGGGAAGTTTGATAGCTGGAACAAATTCCAGGCCAAACTGAAAAAAACATTTGGTAACAATCAGCAGAAAATCCACTTAGAAGAATAACAATAGAAGAACAGGGCCCATCACCTTGGGAGACACCCATTGGTCCCTTTCCCATGTGGATATGCAAGAGTTGTGTCGTATGTGTATTGTGGAATGCAGGTGAGTGAGATGAGTGGGTGAATAGTGCAGTATTATGTTTGTATTGTATGATGATGATGATGATGAATGGCGATGATGATAATGATGAGAGAAGCGAGAGAGTAAAATACAGTGAAGAACACAAATGGGGCTGCTGAGCTTAACGTCCCCATCTGATGGATGGATCAACATCAACAGTGTCACATGCCCTCACTTTATGAGAGACTGACGACAGGATTGGGATATAATCCATGGCTTCAGTACAAAGACTAGTGATCAGGAACTTCATGCCACTGAGTTGAGTGCCACCTCACAGGAGTACTCTAGGGACCTCGGTTGTGGAGGCATACATACAGTATGTTTTGGCCCTAAGCCATATTGTGCATCTGAATATGACAGAAGCTGAGAGGATCTCATGGTTAATAAAAGAAGTCGCAGAAAACATGTAGCAAACTCTTCTGGTACAGGATGTCACTACAGACCATCTGTAATGACATCATTGTTGACGGGACATTAAACCCTGATCTTCCTTCCTTACAACAGAGCAATTCATCAAATGCTGTCAGCTTATGGAGGAAATCCAACAATAGAAAAGAAGAGATAGTCAAAAGAGGTATGACCAACTCCCTATGTAGTTGTGGGACGTCACCATGACCTTGCTTCTCTTTGAAAACAAGTTAGTAAGAGAAGAGATACAGCAGTTTATGGCAGCCAGAAATCTTGGACTGAGTACACAAGAGATCGGCCCTGAATGTCAATCCCAAATGTCAGGAAGAAATAAAGAATGTTGAAGAGATTAATCGCTTGATGATTTTAAAAATTTATCTTTACCCTATAAATATTTTAAAACAATTACTTCATGAATAAAGTATCACAAAGTATGTACTTGAAACATCTCGTTTATCGGAATTTATTGAAACTTTACTGTACAATTTCTCAAAACAATTCACTTGCTTCTCACCTTTGTTGACAGCTGAGGCCTTCAAGCATATGGAACACAGTCATTTTATTGACAGTTTAGACTCCATTGTTTCTAGATTTTACTTTAACTTATGTCTTGTCTCTTCACTTGTAATAATACTTTTTTGTTTCATCAAACAGTGAAATGTGCTTGTGTGAATGATTTTCACTGAAGTTTCTCATTGTTCTATTTTGGTACAACTTTTTCAGACATCACAGTTACCAAGTATATTGTCATTTTGAATCACACTCTCTGATTTGCTTAATGATTTTATTCTTTTCATAACAGACTCTACAGACCTGTGGAGCACCTTCCAATCCTGGAGCCACAGTAGTTAAGTTTGTGACATCAGCACAAGCAGTAACTACACAGAAGGTGGTTACTGCATCAGCAGGAAGTTCTCAGATGACAAAGTTGGTTGTAGTTTCAATGACAAATTCTGGACAAACTTCAAGTAACAGCTCTACTCTTGTGACACAGGTAATCCTTGTTACATTATCTAAACTCTTAAAATCTGAACACATTTCCTTAGCTGTCAGAGTACTGTGAAGTTGGAAGCAATCTACTAATTGACTTATTTGTACAAAGGTGACTCAATAAATAAGTTGGATTACAGGGATACTGACATCAGCACTAAGGATACCAGCCTGAAATATCTTTTCTTTCAACACACTCCCCTGCATACGTAAACAGTTATCCCATCATCTCACAAAACCTTGAAAGTCTATACTGTGCCACCTGTTGCATAACAGTGACCTCTTGGGCTATGGCCTCATTGTCTTCAAAGTGTTACTCTATCAGATGGTTGTTCGGGGCCCCAGACACCTGAAAAGCACTGGTGGCCAAACTGTGGCTCTATGGTGGACGTTCCCAATGTTCTCTGTTGAATGTTTGCAGTTTCCGTGATTTTGTCTTGTTGTGTGAGGGTGTGCTGTCAGTAGAACCAGGTTTATTGCAGTGTATGTCCTGTTGTAGTTCCCACAAAGTGTTACAGTAAGACGAATACTGACAGAATTTGAGCAATATGACTCCGTGCATGTCCCAAAACAGAGTAACCATAACTTTATCTGTTGATGGAAGCTGCATGAACTGATTCTCTTTTTATCCCCCCTTCCCCATACTACATCTTTCTGTGAAATCAAGTTTTTACCATATACAGTATGCATTTCACAATGGATATCCTCTGTGGATAGTACTTTGGCCCACCAAAATCACTCAGCTACTGTGCTCACTTCTAATCTGGTGCACTCCTTTAGCACATCTTCCACTTTGCACTGACAACAGTACGCTAATAATTGACTGTGGGGTACTACCACATTCTTGAAGCACAGAGATATGAAGTTTTACGATTAAATACATTTCTGATGTGTCAGTCAAAAAAAATGATTGCATTACATTCCCTTAAGGGAATCTCACATTAGAAAATCATATGTCTATATCTATGAGAAGAATGTGTGAAAATTTCTCGACCCAACAGCGAAAAGATTTGTTTTGTCATACAAAAATGCACTTACTTTTTAGTGCAGTTGTGGTTTTTGTTTTGAACTTTGTCCAACAATTTTTCAGATACTTGATTACACCACTGGCATTAAATTCTTGCATGTCTGAAAAATACGTATTTGTAGCTCCCACACCTTCATTGTATGGTAAATGTTCTTCATTGCATGGCAAATGTTTTCCAGTGACAATTTCTTTAGATGTTGGAATATGTGTTGTGCCAAATCTAGTGAAGAGTGTAGACATTTCAATAATTTGTGGTTAGGTGTGCAATGATCTGAAGAAAGATAACTTTTCACTTTGTACATAATTCAGGACTCTTCTCAGATACTATTTGATCTAGTTGGTAGAGAAGACTAGGAGAGTATTATTTACCAGTTATTGTGACTCTAGAAATTTTCCCAGTGTACTGAATACTTGATTGTATGGGAGTGCAACTGATCATCATTTACTATTCTATCATGCTCAATATTTGCTCTGGGCACCTGTGGGACAGTTCCAGTTGAGCTGTCAATGAGTGACATTTTTTACCAACATCACACAATATGTAAGTGAGCAGTATATGTTTTGTGCTTGTGCTCTTAATGTAAGTGCAAGACCTCGATGGCAGACTGCTTATCTTAACTGTCTGGTGGGTTGTCAGTTTCTTTGGTCTTTGGCATATTTTGTTGTCTTTGCTGAAAAGACTGTGGAAATAATAGGATTCCACACAATATCCATTTTATAGGTATTGTCCTGGTCAATAAGATTTTCTGTCATGCATATCTCCATGACCTCTTTAATAATGGAATCCCAAAATGAATTAAGAGTAAGCAAAATTGTTGTGTTGTTGTATTCAATAATGCCTGGTGGATGCAAAATATTCAGCAACGGTGGGCTTCACATGTTATAATAGGAGAATAGTGTGTTGATTTTATGTGGAAAGTTATCCCACAGAGTGTGTGCAGTTTGACCTATATAAACCATGCCACAGTGGCGAGGAAATTTGTATACTCCAGCCTTCTGGTATAATTAATCATCCTTCAGCAATTGAAGGTCTACGGTTTTAAGTGGTAGACAGGAAAGCACTTTAATTTAAAATTTCTGGAGGATCTTGCCTATCTTGAATGAGGTATACAATTCTCTGTGTCCAATGGCTAGCTTTTTGTGTTAGATGATAATACCCTGCTGATCTGCAAATGTAGTATCCATTTTCCTTGAATACAGCTCATAGATGAACTAGCTTCTAAAGCAAACTCTCAGAATGTCAAGCTCTGAGTTCAAGTATCTTAGGCACACTCATGGTTTGTGAGAGATGATGAAAACTTGAAGATGCTAAATATAAATCCTAGTGAGTGGGCTTACAATGAACTTAATGACATAGAACATCCAAGAGTGATAGAAACAACTTTCCTGTTTCTGTGATAACTTTGATGTTCTTATGAATAGAGTTGAAATGGTGCAAAAACACCATTAATTTGTTGTCTCCATGGGGTTACACACACTAAGTCCCATGGTGATCCCATCAATCTCTTCAGTTACAAACATGACCTAAGCATGAATTACATACAGGGCATTAATATATTTTGCAATATGAGTAGCTACTGTCAGACTATGACAGCTCACCTGAAAATGTCAGGCAGATGTTTTTACCAGGTATTGTTTTACCTTTGCGTTAATAGCTGGTTAGAAGAATCTCTTTTGCTCCTCAGAAGGCACTAGCCTTTTGGCAAATGAAATATACATTGCCATTGTGGTGTACGGCCACTGGTTTGTAGAGACACCATGAACTGAATCAGAACTACAAACTAACCATTAATATCTTTGTATATTCTTCAACTGATCAATGAAAGAAGGAAGTAGAAAAATGTTCATGGAACAACAGGATTACAGCAATATACGAGGGTAATCCCAAAAGTAAGGTCTCCTATTTTTATTATAAGTACATAGACCTGTCCATTTCTGCAATGGTTTACATCAGTTTACAGCTTGAACTTATAGCTATTTTTCGACATAATCACCATTTCTGTCGATCAATTTTTGTAGACACTGTGGCAGTTTTATATGCCCATGTCATACCAGCTCGCCGTCATGCTGTTCAGAAAGTTATGAACCTCTTCTTTCACCTCGTCAATGGAGCTGATTCGCTGGGACCACAATTAACGGTGACAGGTACTGTGAGACTCCGAAAAAACTCAAATGGGCAATTCAGAACCAGAGAAGAGGAATGTTGAGCATGGGTGTACACATTCTCCATGACAACACTTGCCCACACATCGCTCGGCAAACTGTTGCTCTCCTGCAACAGTTTCAGTGGAACATAATCACCCACCTACCCTATAGTCCTGACTTGGCGCTCAGGGACTATCACCTGTTCCCTAGGTTAAAAGAACATTTGACCAGAAAGTGATTCAGCTCCGATGACGAGGTGAAAGTAGAGGTTCATAACTTTCTGAACAGCATAGTGGCTAGCTGGTATGACATGGGCATACAAAAACTGCCACAGCATCTACAAAAATGCGACAGAAATGGTGATTATGTCGGAAAATAGCTAAATGTTCAAGCTATAAACTGATGTAAACCATTGTAGAAATAAACAGGTCTATGTACTTATAAAAAATAGGAGACCTTACCTTTGGGATTACCCTCATATATCACCTTAGAAATGAAATAAATGGAAAGTGCAGGGCAGGTGTGGAGAAATCGAAAAAAAATGATGGTCAGGAGGACTGACTCATCATATAGAAAAGCCAAAACAACTTTCGATGAAATTAACAGGTAGGGTGATAACATTAAGAGTGCATTTGGAATTCCACTGTTAAATGCTGAAGAGAGGATAGGTGGAATGAGAGTACACTGAAGGTCTCTGTGGGTGGGAGGTCTTGTATGATGGCATGATAGAAGAAGAAATTGGAGTTGATATGGAAGACATAGGGGATCCAGTATTAGAGTCAGAATTTAAAAGGACTCTGTGGGGTCATATTCGACAGAAGTGATGTATAACATTCTATTAGAATTTCTAAAATCATCGGGAGAAGTGGCAACCAAACAGCTATTTAACTTTTTGTGTAGAATCTGAGAGACTGGTAGTGTACCATCAAACTACTGGAAAAATATAATCCATACAATTTTGAAGATAGCAATTGCAGATAAGTGTGAGAAATACACAATCAACTTAACAGCTCATGCATCCAAGCTTCTCACAAGAATACTATACAGAAAAATAGAAGTGTTAGATGACAATCAGTTTCACTCTAGGAAAGGTAAGGACACCGGAGAGGCAGTCCTCACACACACTTAGTAGTGGAAGCAAGACTGAAGAAAAATCGAGACATGTTCATAGGATTTGTTGAACTGGAAAAAGCATTTGACATGTAAAATGATGCAACATGTTTGAAATTCTGAGAAAAATAGGGGTAAGCTAAAGGAAAAGACATGTAATATACAACATATATGAAGGTTGAAGGTTGAATGAAAAGTAATGCCTCCACCTTCATTAATTGGGTTTGGATGGGAATATTTTAATAAATCATACGCAGAAATAATCCTTACAAAGTGATCTTTAATTAACAATATTCACTTTTCCACATAATCAGCAGCCAATTGGATACATTTCTGCCAACGATGAACAAGTTTTCTGAAGCTATCATGGAAGAAGTCGACACTCTGTTTCCACAACCACAGTCTCACAGTTCTCTCACTGTCTTCATCAGAAGCATAATGATGTCCCCGCAAATTGTCTTTCATTATCGGGAACAGATGGAAGCCAGACGGTGTTAAATCTGGACTGTATGGAGGATTCCGTACGGTGGTGAGATTTAGTCTCTGAAGTTTTGCTGGGTTTGCACGTGAAGTGTGTGGTTTGGCATTGTCATGCTACAGGAAAACATTTCCCTTTTCCTTTCGAACCTTTGTTAGTTGTCATTTCAGAGTTTGCAACATTGTGATGTAACACTCTGAATTTATTGTTGTTCCACGATCAAGGAAACCAACATGGATAACACCGTCTACATCCCAGAACACTGTAGCTATGATTTTTCCTGCTGAGGGCTGCATCTTGAATTTCTTTTTTTGGGGCGAGTCTTTGTGTCGATATTCCATAGACTGACTCTTCCTCTCCAGATCGTAATGGTGTACCCACGTTTCGTCTACTGTCACAATTGAATGGAGAAAGACGTCACCTCCTTTCTCATAACTCAAGAGGAGTTTCTGGCAAATTTCAAGTCTGTGTGCTTTCATTTAGGAGTCAGCATCCGGGGTACCTAACATCCACAGATCTTCCAATAGCCAAGCAAAGCAATAATGTGACCCACACCTTCTTGTGAAATGCTGATTGTGCTTGCAGTTTCTCTCTGAGTGATACGACGATCATCCTGTATCAATCCGTCAACATTTTTTTCTTGTGAAACTCGGTGCTTGCTGACACAGGATGTCCAACTCTTTGTTTGCCATGCAGGTCAGATATTCTCGCATCAACATCTTCAGACTTACTCACCCAACGACACACAGTACTCACATCAACACAATCACCATAAACTGCTTTCATTCTCTGATGAATCTTCTGTGGGGCGACACCTTCTGCTGTCAAGAATCCAGTGACTGAATGTTGCTTATATCGCATTGACCAACTGACTGCGCAGTGTTCCATACTTTACACTGTAGCAACACAACAGTTCAATTCTAAGGCTTCCTGCCAACTGGAGCTGTAGAGATGATGCTACAGAACGAGCCAGTACCTGTCGCATACCAATGCTGCCAACTGTTGAAGAGTTACGAAGGTGGAGGCATTACTTTTCAGTCAACCTTCATACAAGAACCAGGGATGGACAATAACGGCGGAAGATCAGGGAAGTAACACTGGATGATCAGGAAAGAAGTGCTAACATTAAAAAGGGGTGTGAAACAGGGATGCAGCCTTTTGCACATATTGTTCAGTCTGTGCATTGAAGAAGCAATGACAGAAATAAAAGAAAGATTCAAGAGTGAGATTAAAATTCATGGTGAAAGGATAACAGTGGTAGGATTCGCTGATCACATTGCTATCCTCAGTGAAAGTGAAGTATTACAGGATCTGTTGAGTTGAATGAACAGTCTAATGAGTACAGAGTATGGACTGAGAGTAAACAAAAGTAAGAAGTGTAATGAGAAGTAGCACTAATGAGAATAACAAGAAACTTAACATCAGAATTGGTGATCACAGAGTAGATGAAGCTAAGAAATTCTGCTACTTTGCAAACAAAATAAACAATGACAGGTGCAGCAAGGGTGACACTAAAAGCAGGCTAGCACAGTGAAAGAGAGTATTCCTCACCAAGAGAAGTCTACTTTTATCAAATATGGGCCTCAATTTGAGGAAGAAGTTTCTGGGAATGTATGAACACAGCATTATATGGTAGTGAATCATGGACATTGGGAAAACCAGAAGTGAAGAGAAACTAAGTGTTTGAGATGTGGTGCTACAAAACATATGGGAAACACTGACAAGGTGAAGGGGCAGAATGAGAGGATGTGTGTTAAAACATTAGGGAATAACTGTCATTGTACTAGATGCAGCTGTAGAGGAACACACTGCAGGAGAAGACAGAGATTGGAACACATCCACCAAATAATTGGGCATAGTGTGCAAGTAGGCTACTACTATGAGTTGAAGAGGTTATTGCAGGCTGCAACAAACCAGTCAGAAGAAAAATCAAGTTGTCACTTTGAGTCATGCACAAGATGTACAGCACAATTGTTATCTCTGCCTGTGAAAACAAGGATCTAGGTTGAAGTCCCCTAAGTAGACTTCTCTTGGCCAGGAATACTCTCTTTCATCTGTAACAGATATTCACCACAGTATGTACTCCATTGAACAGTCAAAATAACTTCGTCTCAAGATTTTGCTGTTCCTGCAATTTGTTCACATGTGTGTGAGCTTAATTTGTCAATGTCAAATCTATAGCAAGGTAGCATTTATTTAACCAGGGCATAACAATTCTGTCAGATTGATTTTACTTTTTTCTGTTTACAGTTGTGAAGTACTTTTATGTATTAAAAAACTAAGTTGACATTTTCACATTCATTGAAAAAATCACATTTTCTCTAATTTTTATTTTGTTGCAGACTTCTTATTACTAATACAGTTGATTGTTTAATTTCAGGCTAGCTCAAACCTTGGAGTGAAGTCTGTGTTCGTGACACAAGGTCAGCAGTCTGTGAAACTTGAATCATCTGTGCCACAAGATGAGCACCACCTCGGTTGACATAAACTGTTTAGCTGGTGAATTTCTCAATTCACCAAAAAAGTTAATCATTTGTACAAAAATGTAAATACATGTAAGAACTTTTTTATTTCAGAAATAAGTGTGAAATTATGGGAAAAAAACTGAGTGTTGCAAGTGGCTTATTTTTAATCTATATCTGCAAAATGATAATAGTGCATTCAAAATTTAAAAGTTGCTGTCACTAATTTCCATTGTTATTGTTTACAAAAAGTGGTCAGATAGCAACATAACCAGTAACTGTCATTTTAGCTATGTAAAGAAAAGTATTGTATCACTGTACATGACGCCAATTTCTTTGATGATTGTATATATTATCCTGGCACAATATACACAATGTGAATTAAGTACTTTCCTTAACTAGCAGAAGTCCCCCCCCCCCTTCCCCAATTGATATTTTGTTTTTGGACTAGTATGCTATTTAAGTCTAAGGAGATGCCACTTTGGGCTGCCTGATCTTTATAACCATGCTCAAAATATTGTACACTGTATCCAGGTGATTTAAATTTTTTCTACTATGCATGCTCTCCTGAAGACAAACATATCTGCATTAAAAGGCAATCATTTTCATAGTAATGGCTTTTATGAACAATTTTCTCATCCTGCTAGATGGTGAGTAGTCTCCAGGAGACTGTGGTTTCCATCTGCACCTTCATTTATTTCCTCGGATACTTAACTAGATATTCTTGTAGCTAAACATCTAAGAATCTGATAGAGTAAAATAAATACTTTTTATTATATCATCCTCTTTGCTGTACTTTTTAATACATCGATAATTAGCAGTTTCCTTGTGTTCGCCATCATATCATATATGTTCCTGAATACACCATCTTCTTTGTCCTTGTGCCTGTAGATGAATGTTTGTGATATTGCAATTGATAGCATTTAAATGGGAAAATAATAAAGACAGCTGAGTGGCAAAAAATGAAGGGAGTAATATGTGTGTAAATTTTCCTCTGCGAAATTAGGTAGATATCATAAACATTTGTTACTCTTACAGAAATAGCTTTCCATTCTAGTCATACTGTTAAGGAAATAGTTTTCTACAGTAATCATTTAGTGGGTGTTGCCCAGTTCAACCCATTCCAAAAAACAGACAAATAAGAAATCAAATGTGAATGTGGTCAACCAAAATGTGCTGACCTTAAGGTTTGCTGAAATGTTCATTGATGCCACTCTCAATTATGTTCCCACATGGCTTGGTAATGAAGATATGTAATTACAACAGGACACTACTTCTGTTCCCCATTTTATTTAGCTTATGGCATATAACACATCATAATTCTGTTCCCCAATCTCAGTCCAACCATAAGCCAAAACTACAGAACTAAGTAACCATCCTTGGGGACAGCCATGATCGCAGCATTTCTTGCCACATACTTGCAACATGTTAATGTGCCCGCAGCAGCATTTATTAAGCATGGTGTGTCACTTGCAGGAATTAATAAACTTACAGAACTGTCAGAAACAGGTAAGTTGTCTTCCAATGATTTCATTGTACTTTTTGGAGACTCACATGATGATTATAAGAATGAAATCTCCGTAGCCACTCAAGATTTGAAGCAATGTTAGGGTATGCTGACACACACCAATGTCCTGGTTTTCAATATTCCACACAGCTATGATCTGCCATGGTAGTCCTCTGTAAACCAACAGTTCGAAAATATACGTAAACATTTAAAAAAGGTTAGCATGGCAAATGTAAATTAACTGTATGCAGATTTCATACTTGCCACGATTCACATTTAAATGAACTGAGTGTATTCTAGTAACCAAGCAAGTGCTTTAGATAATAGTAAACAAGCTTCACATACTAAATACTCAGAAAGTAATGTTAGGTTGGGATCAACAATCTCACCAATAATCTCTTTTAGGTTAAATGTGGAGACTGACAGTGTTCACAAAGTTCAAAGTGAACTGCGTTCAAACAGGACAATCTCCTTCCCTCTATCTTGTAAACTTCGGGGTACTTTAGCATGTCAACATCAGATCTTAATGTTCAACTAGGAGAAAGCAAAAATTCTGTTCTATGTAGTAATGAACAGTGGCTAAATGAGAATGAACTACACATATATCTCAGTAATGCTCTTTCAGCAAAATGCCCTAATCTTGACATTAGTAATTTCTGCACTGAGAGTGTATTTGAGGCAGGTGCTATATTATTACCTGGTCCCAAACTAATTGTAGTGCCTATGTACTGTACCTCTGACAGCAACACTGATGTGTGTACAGAGGTATTAGATAGAAAAATCTCCCACTTGCGAAAATACAATCAAAATTAAATTTTACTCTTTGGGGTTATTAATATTGACATCAGGGTTACAACATCCTCGGGTCTCACAATATGTTATGTGCAAGTAACAAGCCAGTTATGCCTGGATAATGTTATAATAAATATAGAAAGGAATGTGTGTGACAAAGGGATTTTTAATACTGCAAATCTATCAGATCATGAAGGGACATGGTTAAAACTGATGACAAAAAAATCCCACAGAGCAATGTGTATGATGCATATACTTTAGAATTGTTTATGATATGCATATCACTACTTCCAAATTACAGTTGTGTGTGATAGAATAGTTCAGCTTCCCGTCTCTTTTCACAAATATTGATGAAGCTTGGCAGCTTTGTCAATCTAGCATCTAAGAACCTGATAGAGTAAAATAAATACTTTTTGTTCCACCATTCTCTTAGCTATACTTTTTGATACCTGGACAACGGAAAACAAGCAAAAGTAATATACAACTTTATTTTGATGGTTCACACCTCACCTCAAAAAATTAAGAACACAGATTGTCAATCTCTGTAACAGATCAAAATACAGTGAAGAAGACTGACTTCAGTACCTTCATCTAAAGAAGAGGTACATATCAGAAATTATAAAACAGAAATGAATGGCACATGATAACTATATTCAGCATTCACAAAACAAATGTAAGGCTGCTTGGACCAGTGGCAGGTACAGAAAAACCTCAAGGAGGGGGCACTAAATGTATCTAAAGCTGCCTTTACCTTTACTGTAATAACAAGTAATCAAATCATTTGATACTTAATACTTCTTAATCAACTGCTCACACTCACTCTTGACTAATCTTCACACTTGCACTTGGACTTTTCTTATTCAGTCTTAATATTTCTGCTTATGAATATAAACTAGCTTCCTATTCAGCGAATAGTCCGTATTTATAACGCTACATATTGAAAGTTCTCTGCACAAGAAAACAATAGAATATTCACAACTTTTCTCAAACAAATGCCAGACAGAATAACATATCGAGATCACTAGAATGTCTACGACTTTTCTCGTAGGTGTGTATTAGCCATCTATGTGCCAGACAGAAATGTATAAAATTCGATGACGTGAACGTGCATGCTACATAGGAAAGTACAACCACTCGATAACTCGTGAGTCAACTGATGAAAGAAACTAACAAATAGCATGCGGGCTGACTGGCAGGGGCGGCGCGGGTGGCCCTGCAAACAGGGGCGTGCACTCCCCATATGTATCCACCACTGACTTGGAGGGTTATCAAGTTGGAACTGGGAAATACTAACAGAAGCACTTTTGATACTGCTACTAATATCACACATGATGGAATGAATAATTTCTTTATTAATTCCTTTTACAAACAACACCCAGCTTAAAACGTGATGTCTATAAATCAGGCATTAATAAACATCTAGAAGCAACAAAGTTATTCAAGCCGTGCAACAAACCTGAAACATCTACATTCAGGCAGGCACAAGTTGTTGTCACTGACACTGCAGTAGCTATAACAAAATTCAGCAACTCAGAATCAGAAGACTTGTGTGGTCTGTCAAATTTTGTTGTTAACAAGATGGCGAACATCATACTGCAAACACATTGAAGACCAGTAAATTAGATTTTTGTGAGTTGCTCTTTTCCAGCCTGCTTAAAGATAGCAGTCAGGAGACAAGTCATGTGTTGATAAATACTATCCCATTTCTCTTGTACCAATACTTTCAAAAATAGTGTAACATTGCATGTATCAACAAATTTACAGACATGTCACCTGCAAGGGAAAACTCAGTACAAGGATTCTGCGAAAATTCATCTACACTGAAAGCTGTTGAAAATGTTTCAACAGTACTCACTGCCTTTGAAGCAAAGTCATCTGTTGATGCCCTACTGAGCAATGCATTTGACTCGTTGAGTCATTGGATTCTAATGGATAAACATAGGTGCTATGGCAATCGAGATCCAACACTCACTCTTACCGAAATGTATCTTGACAGTTGGACACAGAAGGTACACTCCTCAAAAGCGACTTCTAATCAAGCTGCGGGCCTATGGGGTATCGTCTCAGTTGTGCGACTGGATTCGTGGTTTCCTGTCAGGAAGGTCGCAGTTCGTAGTAATAGACGGCAAATCATCGAGTAAAACTGAAGTGATATTAGGTGTTCCCCAGGGAAGCATCCTGGGACTTCTGCTGTTCCTGATCTATATAAATGACCTGGGTGACAATCTGAGCAGTTCTCTTAGGTTGTTCACAGATGATGCTGTAATTTACCGTCTAGTAAGGTCATCCGAAGACCAATATCAGTTGCAAAGCGATTTAGAAAAGATTGCTTTATGGTGTGGCAGGTGGCAGTTGACGCTAAATAACGAAAAGTCTGAGGTGATCGACATGAGTTCCGAAAGAAATCCGTTGGAATTTGATTACTCGATAAATAGTACAATTCTCAAGGCTGTCAATTCAACTAAGTACCTGAGTGTAAAAATTACGAACAACTTCAGTTGGAAAGACCACATAGATAATATTGTGGGGAAGGCGAGCCAAAGGTTGTGTTTCATTGGCAGGACACTTAGAAGATGCAACAAGTCGACTAAAGAGACAGCTTACACTACACTCGTTCGTCCTCTGTTAGAATATTGCTGCGCGGTATGGGATCCTTACCAGGTGGGATTGACGGAGGACATCGAAAGGGTGCAAAAAAGGGCAGCTCATTTTGTATTATTACGTAATAGGGGAAAGAGTGTGGCAGATATGATACGCGAGTTGGGATGGAAGTCATTAAAGCAAAGACGTTTTTCGTCGCAGCGAGATCTATTTACGAAATTTCAGTCACCAACTTTCTCTTCAGAATGCGAAAATATTTTGTTGAGCCCAACCTACATAGGTAAGAATGATCATCAAAATAAAATAAGAGAAATCAGAGCTTGAATAGAAAGGTTTAGGTGTTCGTTTTTCCCGCACGCTGTTCGGGAGTGGAATGGTAGGGAGATAGTATGATTGTGGTTCGATGAACCCTCTGCCAAGCACTTAAATGTGAATTGCAGAGTAATCATGTAGATGTAGATGTAGATGTAATGATATGTGCTCGAGGTTCCTAGATGTTTCAAAAGGTGTGCCTCATGGTTCTGTGCTGGGACATATGATGTTTGTGATGTATAATATCATGCCATGGAAATCAGTTCTGTATGCTGATGATACAACTTTCACTGCAAATGAAATGACATAGGGGACCTAAAGGAATAAAGCAGAGCTGACCGAAGCATTTTGAGTATTTGTTTTAAAAACAGTAATCAACTGTAAGCCAAAATAAAACTGAAAATGTAATTTTTGTTTATGCAAAACCAACAGCAAATTGTATGTCAATTAAACTCGTAGATGTACAAATTAACTTGGAATCTCCATACAGGTTCTTTATGTACTAAATTACCGAGAGTTATATACCTGTTACATAAGAGCATGTGTGAGTGAAAACATATGCATACTGCGTTGGGCCAGCTCCACTGGGGCAAAAAGAGTTTTTATGTGGCAGAAAAAGACTATCAGATGTGTAGCGAGTGTTTTGAAAATCAATATACCTGTAGGCTGCTGGCCATTATGACAGACCCATCATCATTATTTATATTTACTGTAGTTGCCCAGACTACACACAATAAAATCAAGAGAGCTACAAATTAAAACAATCAGTCCATTGTCACAAAGAAAAGATTGACCAAAGCATTACAACACTGAATAAGACTCACAATAGCTAAACGTACGTTTGAGTAAAACTGTTCAATGCACTGCCCCCAGAAGAACACACTATCCCATTTAAAACCTTCAGGAATGTTCTACAAAACTTGCTTTAAAAGGCTTTCTTTTGCTATAGAGGGATATTTTTGACTGTGCAAAAGAAGATCTAAAACTTTAACTTGTATGTTTGTGGGCATATCTACGTGATTTGATTGATATCTTTATTATTATCATTATTGTTATATGTATCATTACATATTATTCAGTTTGTACAAACTATTAACATCAAAAGCATGCAAATTGCTTGAAAAAAAAAAAGTGAGAAAAAGAAAAAAAAAAAAGAATTGTCCTCTGCAGTGTAATGTCTGACAGACTATATTAATCAGCTAAGGTCACCAGTTAGATGACCATAACTCTGCAGAATGAGCTCTTAGTTTGGGAACACAGATTCTGTCTGTCTGACAGCCTGGTGAAATGTTCGTACCATTCTGGAAGATGTGTCAACTGTAAATGTGTGGCTAAAAGAGTTGCTGGTGGTGTTGATTATAAGCAAAGTGAGAACCCAAAACCTGATGTTAGCACGTAGCTTACTCCTCTGAAGTAGCACCATCGTGATCGACCGAGCTTTATGTCCTCATCTAGTGGATGGTACACTGAATAGTGTCACATGCCCTCGCTTTATGAGATGCTCAGAAGATGTTATGGATATAAGTGAGGAGATTGGTACACCAACCTGCTGCTAACTACTGACAATCAAAATGTCTTACATCACCATGATTCAAAGCAGTTATTTGGGGGGGGGGGGGGGGGTCGAAGACCAATCAGATAGTGTTAGAAGTATGTCTCTGTGTTGTTCATACCATCCTCCAAGAGAATGTCAGATATCATGACTTCAGAGATCCTGATGAAAAACGATTCTACAGTGTGTACACGCGAACAAGAAAAAAAAGTTCCCGGATTTCCTGGTTAAAAAAGACCTTTTCCCACGTGAAAATACACTTCTTCCAAGGTGAAAAATACACTTTTTCCTTGGTAGGTGACAGTATACTTTCCCTCAGAGCTGTAAAAATATAAATCCTTTGAATGGTAAAGGTTTTATACACCAGTGTGGAACTTCCCGGCACTTCAGACAACAAAAATAGTCTTGGAAAGATCTATGATGTGCAGCAACATTTACGCTGCATATTTCATATTCGTATTACGAAAGTACAGATTCGAATTCCACGAAACCCACCACGTTAATTTCGGAAGCATTGAAATCGAGATTGAAATGCGTTTTTGTAAGCCAATCATAGCTCGTCATGTGATCTCGCCAGCCAATGACAGCAGATATTCAGAGCATAGGACAGTGATGTGGTCAGCCAATAGCATTTAGCAATATCACTGTTAAGTAGCGTGAACACACAAATAGGAAAAGTTAATGGTTTAAATTAATGTAGTGTAGCTACAAGAAAGCTAAGCTCTCAACTACAATATTGGTCTCTTTGTATGTGTTACACTTTAAGATACATCACACAACTGTGCCACTAAAATTTTAAATAATGGCAATGTCTGGTCTTCTGGGCTCGAAATTCTTTAAAGTGACTGGTCTTCAATGTGTTAAGTTTTAAGTGAGAGTCAAAAGTTCTGTAATTTAAGAAATTCATTGCACATTCTCAGAAGTAGCATAATTCATCTTGCATGTAAGTAAATTTACTTTGAAAGTAACGCCTTTCAACATGTCATTCACAATATTTTCCCGCGAAATGTTGAATTGGCTAGTTTGAGCAGCTACGATGACGTTGTAAGTGTGTGTGTGTGTGTGTGTGTGTGTGTGTGTGTGTGAATTGAACATCAGAGGTCACTGGGGCATCGGAATTTTTTAAACCATACTAAAATGCATAATTCAGTTTAAAGTGCACGTTCGTACGTTCAGATTCACAATGAAGTAGGCGCTTTTCGGGATGCAAATCTTTTTGGGGTATCAGTATTGTATTATCTCATTTTGGGTTCTTCAGTATGGCATAATGAAACACGTGCCAGAAGATGAAAAATGTGCACTTGAAATTCATGGGACAGTTGAAACTAGCCAATAGTGTGGAATGAAACATTTCGTTTCTAATAAATTGACTACCCTCTGCAGAAAAGATTAATAAACGTCGCATTTCTTTAGCAAACCCACAAAAATAGCTTCATCATTTTGCAAGGCAATTAATGAATAGGAAAACAAACTAATAACATATTTTAGCCTTCTGTAATTATGTGAATGTACTTTAATTCACTTGACGGCTCTAGCCACAAATATCCATTTTGTTTTCATTTGACGTGATAACTGTAAACGAGGAGAAAAGAGCAAAATCACTAAAAGTAAACACGACTCACGTGGAAACTCCCCACTACAAACCAGACTGCTCTGAGCATGGGCGAATGTGACAGCTTTCACCCGCCAGAAAAATTTTTCCCGGTAGCATTTGGCTACTTGTTACTACTGCTGATACAGGCAACATCCTTCCAGCAGCCGTTAGTGGGGAAAGGCACTGCCCATACCGAACTCAACCGGGCATCCGTGTGACCCTATTGGCAACGGCTCAAACGAACTTAATGTAAACAGTTGTGATGTCATGGTCATCGGCAGCAGTTTATTGTTATGAAATATTTCATAGTCTTCAGTGCTTTTCACACATTTTGCTGTTTATCAGTTCTTATCAGTCAAAATTTAAAAAAAACTGAAGACTAAAATAATGAAAAATTCCCAGAATTCTAAAAAGTTCCCAGTTTTCTCCTGAATGAAAAACTTCCAGGGGCACGTACACTCTGTTCTATCTACTTAAAATAATAGTGTTTCACATTGAGAAACCAAAGGGTGTACACGAAAACGAATAATCATTACAGGTGTGCCATAAAGATTGATATTGGGTCCACTCATGTTCTTGTTACATACAAATTATTTCCCATCGTATATCCAAGAAGCTGAAATAATTCTCTCTGTAGAGGATGCAAATGTAAACCTCATGTTTTAAGCTTAGTTTACACGACAACATTGGGTTGCGCCACTCGTTGCGTGGAATGAGTTGCACGCAAAGGTTTCATATTTGACTGTATACACGGCGAAACCAGTGTATCCTCCAGTTTCGTCGTTCTGTGGGTCCTTGAGTCGCGTCTGAAATGAAAGTTTTTGGCAGCTGCACATCGCACGAGATGTGAGGGAGTTAAAAGTTTGTTGCGTGGAATCGGTGCATTAGAAAAAAAATAAGAAACGTGTTTCGATTCGTGACTGGATGAAGAAAAGACGTCAGCTCGGTTGATCAGCATGCTTCCTGAAATAATTTATAACGGAAGATCAAATAAGTTCTTTTAATTAACTTAGAATGTCGCCAGAACTGTTAAGGTTTCTTCTAAAGAGAGTTAACTATGCGATAAGGAATAAAGGTACTGTAATGCATGAAGCAATATCACCAGAACTGAAATTATACAGGGTGAGTCACCTAATATTACCGCTGGATATATTTCGTAAACCACATCAAATACTGACGAATCGATTCCACAGACCGAACGTGAGGAGAGGGGCTAGTGTAATTGGTTAATACAAACCATAAAAAAATGCACGGAAGTATGTTTTTAACACATACTTACGTTTTTTTTAAATGGAACCCCGTTAGTTTTGTTAGCACATCTGAACATATAAACAAATACGCAATCAGTGCCGTTTGTTGCATTGTAAAATGTTTATTACATCCGGAGATATTGTAACCTAAAGTTGACGCTTGAGTACCACTCCTCCGCTGTTCGATCGTGTGTATCGGAGAGCACCGAATGACGTAGGGATCCAAAGGGAACGGTGATGGACCTTAGGTACAGAAGAGACTGGAACAGCAGATTACGTCCACATGTTAACACCTTTTTATTGGTCTTTTTCACTGACGCACATGTACATTACCATGAGGGGTGAGGTACACGTACACACGTGGTTTCCGTTTTCAATCACGGAGTGGAATAGAGTGTGTCCCGACATGTCAGGCCAATAGATGTTCAATGTGGTGGCCATCATTTGCTGCACACAATTGCAATCTCTGGCGTAATGAATGTCGTACACGCCGCAGTACATCTGGTGTAATGTCGCCGCAGGCTTCCACAATACGTTGTTTCATATCCTCTGGGGTTGTAGGCACATCACGGTACACATTCTCCTTTAACGTACCCCACAGAAAGAAGTCCAGAGGAGTAAGATCAGGAGAACGGGCTGGCCAATTTATGCGTCCTCCACGTCCCATGAAACGCCCGTCAAACATCCTGTCAAGGGTCAGCCTAGTGTTAATTGCGGAATGTGCAGGTGCACCATCATGCTGATACCACATACGTCGACGCGTTTCCAGTGGAACATTTTCGAGCAACGTTGGCAGATCATTCTGTAGAAACGCGATGTATGTTGCAGCTGTTTGGGCCCCTGCAATGAAGTGAGGATGAATGAGGTGGTCGCCAATGATTCCGCACCATACATTTACAGTCCACGTTTGCTGTCGCTCTGCCTGTCTGAGCCAGCGAGGATTGTCCACGGACCAGTAATGCATGTTCCGTAGATTCACTGCCCCGTGGTTTGTGAAACCCGCTTCATCGGTAAACAGGTAGAACTGCAACGCATTCTCTGTTAATGCCCATTGACAGAATTGCACTCGATGATTAAAGTCATCACCATGTAATTGCTGATGTAGCGACACATGAAACGGGTGAAAGCGGTGACAATGCAGTATGCGCATGACACTACTTTGACTCAGTCCACCGGCTCTCGCAATGTCCCGTGTACTAATGTGTGGGTTCATGGCAACAGCAGCTAACACACCAACTGCACCCGCTTCTCCTGTGACGGGCCTGTTACGGACCCGTTTGTGTGCTACGACCATACCTGTTGCATACAGTTGGCGGTAGATGTTTTGCAATGTGCGGCATGTTGGATGCTCTCTGTCCGGGTCCCGTTCTACATACACACTGCAGGCTTCAGCCGCATTTCGTCGACACTTACCATAGATGAGTATCATCTCCGCCTTTTCAGAGTTCGAATACACCATGGTCACAGTTCCTACAACACTACACTATCACAGACGTCTGATAACACGGTGTACTACAGTTGGTCTGCGTGCGGAAACGAATGCAGAATAACAATAGCAGCAAGCATTACATGTGGACACTGCGACAGCTATACCAAACCACAACAGTGCACTACAACCACACTCGTAAACACAGTCGTCATCGTAAACATGTCCCTGCAGATGCTGCTCGCCGACTGTGGCCCGTGTTTGTTACAACACGCAACTGAACGTCGGAGGTTTCAAGCGTCAACTTTAGGTTACAATATCTCCGGATGTAATTAACATTTTACAATGCAACAAACGGCACTGATTACGTATTTGTTTATATGTTCAGAGGTGCTAACAAAACTAACGTGGTTCCGTTTAGAAAAACGTAGGTTTGTGTTAAAAAACATACTTCCGTGCATTTTTGTATGGTTTGTATTAAACAATTACACTAGCCCCTCTCCTCATGTTCAGTCTGTGTAATCGGTTCGTCAGTATTTGATGTGATTTACGAAATAAATCCAGCGGTAACATTAGGTGACTCACCCTGTATATCATACTGCATGCATTACAATCGAGAACACTCGCCATGTTATAAGATACGGCTTTAGTTGGTGATGACGCTATTTCATTAACTCCAATAATTATTAACATTTACAGAAATAATTATTGACATTAGCAACAATAATTATTCGAAGCAGGCCGCATTAAGAAGAGAATTGTTTTGCAAACTACTCTCTTGGAGATAGATCTGTACGGCGGCACTATTTCAAAATTCCAACATATGTGAATGGGAAGCACTGCAGCGACGTTTTAAACAGATGAATATTGAATAAACAATGCAGCTTCTTGAATTTATATAGCCTTCCCTCCTGCCAACAATATTCCTTAAGAAAGAGTTGGCCAACTCGAACGATGGGATTTTAGTCTTGTAGACGACAGCATTGCCACAGCTAGAGTTACACTTGCTTGTATTTTTCTTAATTCAGTTGTATATGTGCTCCTAACTCAATAAATTTTGCCCTGCAGCTCGGTATTGTCAAACCATCTACGGTATGCATAAAAAGTTCTCAGTTTACTTGCCGCGTCAAATTTGGATAAAATCCCAAGATTTCGATGACTACCTCCGTCATCTTCGTTGTCGTGACAAGGAGGTTGTACCAAATTTCGCAGTTGTCAACCATCACATCCGAACTGCTGCAGTGAATAGAATTTTGCGGAAGACAAGTCATGCGATCGTCAGGGAGAGGATACATCATACGAGGTATGAATTGGATGCAAACGCTCGCTCTTTATATAGTTGCCATCTGTTTTTGTCTGCAGTTTTGTCACCTTGGGACTGGGAATGGGTAGACACGACCTTGGCTGCACATCAGCGAGCTAATTTAAGCAAGACTACAGCAAAACAGACTGATAAATTTGTGCGCGTAAACCGGGGAAAAGGAACTTCTGGGTCCAGCGACACACATCGCACTGTTATCAACTTCTCCGACAAGGAAATTGACGACGCCACCATCTCGGTTCTCAGTAAGGGACTGAACTTTTCTCCAGCTCCACAAAAGCTACCAGTGGCCGAGATTATCAGTGGAGTAGAACAAGCGGTTCGACACCTTCCTGAAGAGGCAGCAGATGAGGTAAGGCTTGCAACTAATCGGATTTTAGCAACAGCCAAGCCTCCTAAGCCCAATGTGAGCAGAGTGGAGAAACTGGCATTGAAATCGTTGGGGAAGGATGAAGAGTTAGTTGTACTACCAGCCGACAAAGGGAATGCCACAGTTATCCTCAATGCTACCGATTATCATAAGAAAGTGGCCATATTATTGGAAGATGCCATGTACCATATTCTTAAACGGGATCCCACAGCAGCACTTAGTAGGAAGACAGGGGAGCTACTGAAGAACTCTGGCCTCCCAGAAGAACTAGTCAAGAATCTACGACCAAGAGCACCAAGGCCACCCAGGTTATATGGTCTACCCAAAGTCCATAAGGATGGGGTTCCGTTGAGACCTATTGTTAGTGCTATTGGGTCTCCTACATATCGGTTGGCAAAATACTTAACCAAATTATTAGCACCTATAGTCGGCCACTGTAGCCATCATATTACTAACTCAAAAATGTTTGTTGACATTATAAAGCAGATGAGGATAGGTCCGAATGACATCGTGATCAGCCTAGATGTGGTATCTTTGTTTACAAAGGTTCCAGTGGAAGATACGTTAAAAATGTTGGCTGCTCATTTCTCTCCTGAAATACTGAAGTTATTTCAACACACTTTGATGACCACCTATTTTTTGTATGGTGGAAAATATTATGAAATGATTGACGGAACAGCCATGGGTTCGCCACTGTCACCAGCCATAGCTAACTTCTTCATGGAGTATTTCGAAGAACGAACGTTGAACAGTGCTCCCTTACGTCCATCCTTCTTCAGGTATGTTGACAATACATTTTTAATCTGGCCACATGGCAATGAGGCACTGCAGCAGTTTGTTGAACATTTGAATGGTATGCATCAGAACATAAGATTTACAGTGGAGGTGGAGAAGGATGGAAAGTTACCCTTCTTAGATGTACTGGTGGAACGAAAATCAGATGGACGTCTCGGACATTCTGTGCACAGAAAACCGACGCATACAGATTTATATCTAAACGTGCGTAGTTTTCACCACCCAGCTCAGAAGAGAGCTATGCTGAACACCTTGGTACACAGAGCAAGGACTATTTTGGACAAGGATCATCTCGGCTCCGAGATTAACCATCTGACGACGGTATTCATAAAAAATGGTTATTCTGATCGTGATATCAGATCTACTCTGGCGAAGAAACCAAGAAAGGACGCTGTTCGAACAGATCAAGAGGACCAACACATCGTGCGGCTACCATTCTGCGGTGCAACGACCAGCAAGATCGGCAGAGTCCTGAGCCGGCAAGGAATCAGACCAGTCTTCCGGCCACCCAGGAAGATTAGGGAAATGCTGCGACCCATGAAAGATAATCTTGGCCTAAGAGTACCGGGAATTTACAGCATTCCTTGCGAGTGTGGCAAAAGTTATGTGGGCCAGTTTATAAGAACTGTCACCGATCGCAGTGTGGAACATCAGTGTCACCTGAAATACAGGTATCTAGAAAAATCAGCGGTAGCTGAGCACAGTTTGTTAAATAAACATAAGATTTTATTCGATGAAACAAGACTACTTGCTCACGCTTCAAACTACTGGGACTCTGTCATCAAGGAAGCAGTTGAAATTAGACTCTGTGAAAATAATTTCAACAGAGATTCCGGTTATGCACTCAGCAATGCATGGAAGCACGCAATTGATATAGAAAGAGCGCAGAGGGAGACTTCTTACATTCCTCGCAGTTCTCCGCCTGTTGCGATGGATGGCGCTGCAAGCAACGCTGGATAAAGCGCGCAAACAAAATCTATGGATATAGAGGCCGCCACCTCAGTACGCATCGGTTTCATCGTGACGTCATCCAGCCAATGAGAAGCCGTCCACTGCTTATAAAAGCGGAAGCCTAACCGGTCCACGACAGTCAGTTTTACCCCTGCCGAAGATGACGGAGGTAGTCATCGAAAGCTTGAGATTTTATCCAAATTTGACGCGGCAAGTAAACCAAGAACTTTTTATGCAAGGACTCCGTCGCGAAAGACTTCGTAGTCACATCTATGGTATGATTGCACATGACAGTCTCAGCAGCAGCAATATGTTGCTTATTTTTGTAATCAACATCACTGAAATCCCACAAACACCTATGCAAAGCATAGATACCCAAAAAACGAACATTATTCTCCATTCCCCACTTCATATTTCAGTTTTTCGAAACTCTACACACACACATAACCTCAAAACACATGCAATTAGTGTCGCCAAAGTTGGAACACGCCGACAGTGTTTAGTTTCACCAACGAGTTACGCAAACGCACATCGCGCGTGCGCAGTGACCGGTAGCGCAGTTACCTGCAACCTAATGTCGTCGTGTAAACTAGGCTTTAGAGTGCTCAGCAAATTTTTACTTTCAAAAAAGATGGACAAAGAATTTGCACTAAATTTTTCTGAGAAATGGAATAAAGTGCAACATCACAGCCTTCTCTTCAGCTGACCTATATAGGCCTAAAAAAAGGAATATTCCTATTCTTCAGCTGACCTACACAAGTCAATTGAAGAGTAGGTTTGAAACAAGTGATATATGTAACATTACGTTTGAAATATGTATGTACGTGATATATGTCCAATTTTTCTCTGTACTAAATTCCTGGTTAAATGTCGATGGCGTTCTCTTGGGTAAAATATTCCGGAGGTCTGCAGGTAGGGACTACTCAGGAGAAACAAAAATGGCGTTCTATGTATCGGAGTGTGGAATATCAGATCCCTTATTTGAGCAGGTAGGTTAGAAAATTTAAAAAGAGAAATGTATAGGTTATAGTTAGATATAGTGGGAATTAGTGAAGTTTGGTGGCAGGATGAACAAGACTACTGGTCAGGTGAATATAGGGTTATAAATACAAAATCAAATAGGGGTAATGCAGGAGTAGTTTAAATAATGAACAGAAAAATAGGAGAGCAGGTAAGCTACTTCGAACAGCACAGTGAACGCATTAATGTAGCTATAGACACGAAGCCCACGTCTACCACAGTAGTACAAGTTTATATGTCAAATAGCTCCGCAAATGAGGAAGAGATTGAAGACGTATGATGAGATAAATGAAATCATTCAGATAGTGAGGGAAAACAAAAATTTAATAGTCATGAGTGACTGGAACTTGATAGTAGGAAAAGGAAGAGAAGGAAACATAGTAGGTGAATATGGAATGGGAGTAAGGAATGAAAGAGGAAGCCGAAGCCGCCTGACAGAATTCTGCACAGAGCGTAACTTAATCATACTCAACATTTGGTTCAAGAATCATGAAAGAATGTTGCATACGTGGAAGAGGGCTGGAGACACTGGATGGTTTCAGATACATTATATATCGGTGAGATACAGATTTAGGAACCACGTTTTAAATTGTAAGACATTTCCAGGGGTAGATGTGGACTCTGACCACAACCTATTGGTTATGAATGGTAGATTAAAACTGAAGAAACTGCAAAAAGGTGGGAATTTAAGGAGCTGGGTCCTGGATAAACTGAAAGAACCAGAGGTTGTACAGAGTTTCAGGGAGAGCATAAGGGAACAATTGACAAGAACAGGGGAAAGAAATACAGTAAAAGCAGAATGGGTAGCTTTGAGAGATGAAATAGTAAAGGCAGCAGAGGATCAAGTGGGTAAAACGATGACGGCCAGTAGAAATCCTTGGGTAACAAAAATGCAGTAAATGAAACAGGCAAAAAGGAATACAAATGTCTGAAAAATGAGATCAACAGGAAGTGCAAAATGGCTAAGCAGGGTTGGTTACAGGGCAAATGTCAGGATGTAGAAGCATTTATCACTGGGAGTAAGATCGATACTGTCTACAGGAAAATTAGAGAGACCTGTGGAGAAAAGAGAACCACTTGTATGAATATCAAGAGCTCAGTTGGAAAACCAGTTCTAAGCAAAGAAGGGAAAGCAGAAAGATGGAAGGAGTATATAGAAGGTCTATACAAGAGCGTTGTACTTGAGGGCAATATTATGGAAATGGAAGAGGGCAGAGACGAAGATGAGATGGGAGATATGATACTGTGTGAAGAGTTTGGCAGAGCACTGAAAGACCTACGTTGAAAGAAGGCCCTGGGAGTAGACAATGTTCTACTAGAACTACTGATAGCCTTGGGAGAGGCAGCCCTGACAAAGCTCTGCCATATGGTGAGCAAGATGGGTGAAATACCCCCAGACTTCAAGAAGAATATAATTATTCCAAACCCAAAGAAAGCAGGTGTTGACAGGTGTGAAAATTACCAAACTATCAGCTTAGTAAGTCATGGCTCCAAAATACTGACACAAATTTACAGACAAATGGAAAAACTGGTGGAAGCTGACCTCGAGGAATATCAGTTCAATTCCGGATAAAAGTTGGAACATGTGAGGCAACACTGAACCTACGACTTATCTTCGAAGATAGGTTAAGGAAAGGCAAACCTACATTTCTAGCATTTGCAGACTTACAGAAAGCTTTTGACAATATTGACTGAAATACTCTCTTTCAAATTATGAAGGTGGCAGGGGAGAAACACAGGGAGTGAAAGGCTATTTACAATTTGTACAGAAACCAGATGGTAGTTATAAGGGGCTAGGGGCATGAAAGGGAAGCAGTGGTTGGGAAGGGAGTGTGACAGGGTTGTGGCCTATCCCTGACGTTACTGAGCAAGCAGTAAAGGAAACAAAAAAAAAATTTGGGGTACGAATTAAAATCCAGGGAGAAGAAATAAAAACTTAAAAGGTTTGAAGATGACATTGTAATTCTGTCAGAGAGAGCAAAGGACTTGGAAGAGCAGTTGAATGGAATGGACAGTGTCTTGAAAGGAGGATCTAAGATGAACATAAACAAAAGCAAAACAAGGATAATGGAATGTAGTCGAATGAAATCAGGTGATTCTGAGGAAATTAGATCAGGAAATGAGACACTTGAAAGTAGTAAATGAGTTTTGTTGTTTGGGGAGCAAAATAACTGATGGTGGTTGAAGTAGAGAGGATATAAAATGTAGACTGGCAATGGCAAGGAAAGTGTTTCTGAAAAAGAGAAAATTGTTAGCATCGAGTGTAGATTTAAGTGTCAGGAAGTCATTTCTGAAAATATTTGTATGGAAGTGAAAATTGACGATAAATAGTTTAGACAAGAAGAAAATAGAGGCTTTCGAAATGTGGTGCTACAGATGAAGATTAGATGGATAGATCACATAACTAATGAGGAGGTACTGAACAGAATTCGGGAAAAGAGGAATTGTGGCACAACTCGACTAGAAGAAGGGATTGGGTGGCAGGACATGTTCTGATGCATCAAAGGATCACCAATTTAGCATTGGAGGGTAGTGTAGAGGGTAACAATCATAGAGGGAGACCAAGAGATGAATACACTAAGCAGATTCAGAAGGATTTAGGTAACAGTAGGTACTAGGAGATGAAGAAGCTTGCACAGGACAGAGTAGCAGGTAGAGCTGCATCAAACCAGTCTCTGGACTGAAGACCAGAACAACACAACTACATTCCTTTGTTTCTCAACATTCATCTACGCTTTACAATCTTTGCAGTGCACCATCTATGGTAACATGTGATGTCATTCCTCAAAGCTGAAAGTTTGTATCCCATTCTTTAGTATTCCCTTTGCATTACACATAATAGAGTTTTCAGATTAAAATGTCAAAAAGTTGAGTTACTTTTCATTTTGTCCCCCAGAAAAGTCTTATGGCATCATATTATGGTGAAACCTCTTTACTGATTAATAAAGTCTTTGTTGCACACAAGTATGTAATAAGTGTACTACTACTCTGGAATCTCTTACAGACAGTTGGTCATAGTGCCAACAGCCGCACAGTACTATAATTCATTTACAAAGTTTGCTGTCAACAATCAGTGGCATTTTGAAAACAACAGTAATAATCCTAAATATAATAACATAAGGCGAGCTGACAACCACTATCCACTACTCATCTTTTGAGTAGTACCACACTGTGGTAGTACAGAAATGAGTGATATATTCAGCCATACGAATCTATGTGTAGAAGACACACACGACTGCAGTCTCAGGCAACTGAAACCACACTGCGAGCAGCAGCACCAGTGCACGATAGGAGTGGTGACTGGGTGGGGGTGAGGAGGAGGCTGGGGCGGGGAGGGGGAGGGATAGTATGGTGGATGCGGCGGACAGTGAAGTGCTGCAGTTTAGACAGAGGGCAAGGGAGAGGTGGGGAGGGGGGGAGGGGGGGGAAGTAGTGGAAAGGAGAGAAATCAAATGACTGGTTATGGTGGTGAAATGATGGCTGTGTAGTGCTGGAGTGGGAACAGGGAGGGGGCTGGATGGGTGAAGACAGTGACTAACGAAGGTTGAGGCCAGGAGGGTTACGGGAACATAGAATGTATTGCAGGGTAAGTTCCCACCTGCGCAATTCAGAAAAGCTGGTGTTGGTGGGAAGGATCCTCATGGCATAGTCTGTGAAGCAGTCATTGAAACGAGGGTTATCATGTTTGGCAGCGTCTTTGGCAACAGGGTGGTTCACTTGTTTCTTGGCCACAGTTTTCCAGTGGCCATTCATGCAGACAGACAGCTTGTTGGTTGTCATGTCTACATGTAGTACAGTGGTTGCAGCTTAGATTGTAAATCACAGGTGGCTGCCTTTGATGGGATAGGTGATGTGACCGGACTGGAGTAGGCGGTGGTAGGTATGGGACAGGTCTTGTACATAGGTCTGTTACAGGGGTATGAGCTGTGAGGTAAGGGATTGGGAGCAGGGATTGTGTGAGGATGGACGAGTATATTGAGTAGGTTCGGTGGACGGCAGAATACCACTGTAGGAACGGTGGGAAGGATAGTGGGCAGGACATTTCTCATTTCAGGGCACGATGAGTGGTAATCAAAACCCTGACGGAGAATGTAATTCAGTTGCTCCAGTTCTGGATGGTACTGAGTTATGAGGGGAATGCTCCTCTTTGGCCGGACTGTGGGACTTTGGGAGGTGGTGGGAGACTGGAGAGATAAGGTGCGGCAGATTTGTTTTTGTACAAGGCTGGGAGGATAATTACAGTCAGTGAAGGCTTCAGTGAGACCCTCGGTATATTCCGAGAGGGACTGCTCATCACCACAGATGCGACACTGTATGGAAGGGATTTCGTGGTATGGAATGGAGCAGCTGTCGAAGTCGAGGTATTGCTGGTGGTTGGTATGTTTGATACGGACAGAGGTACTGATGCAGCCATCTTTGAAGTGGAGGTCAACATAGAGGAATGTGTCGAAGTCAACCGGATGAAGCAAATAGGGGAGGGGTTGAGGTTCTGGAAGACTATGGATATGGTGTCCTCACCCTCAATCCAGATCACAAAGATGTCATCAAGGAATTTGAACCAGGTAATGGGTTTGGGATTTTGCGTGGTTAGGAAGGATTCCTCTAGATGGCAGGTTTTGTAAAACTTGTGTTTTCTTTGTAGTGTGGGAGGAGGCAACAATGATGTAAAAGTTGGAAGACTAGTGAATTAATCAATGAAAATGTATAAGTAAGCAAGTGAAATTATACACTATCACAGTCAGAGAAATTTTGTTGCGTGGCAGAACTTTCAGCATGTGATTGAAGGGAGGTTAATGTATGGTTTAACAAGAATGGATGAGGTTAGAAAAGAGCGGGCAAAAATGGAAAAAGAGTAATCCCAACCATAAAGACAATAATGCTATTTGGAGCCCAGAATATACCCTTGCAGGTGCATAGAGATTATCAATTATTGCTCAGTGAAGTCATCAGAAGATGGACAGTGAATCATTAGAATTTACTTCATGGGGAAACTTTGATGCTTTACTAAAATTTTGAACTGACTGAAGTGATGAAATACACTGAAGAGCAAAAGAAACTGGTACACCTGCCAAATATTGTGTAGGGCCCCACGAGCACACAGACGTGCCGCAAAACGGCATGGCATGGACCCTACTAATGTCTGCAGTAGTGCTGAAGGGAATTCTGCAGGGCTGTCCATAAATCTGCAAGAGTACGAGGGGGTGGAGATCTCCTCTTAACAGCATGTTGCAAGGCATCCCAGAAATGCAATAAGGTTCATGTCTGGGGAGTTTGGTGGCCAACAGAAGTGTTCAAACTCAGAAGGGTGTTACTTGATGTGTGGGGTGTCGCATTGTCCTGCTGGAACTGCCGAAGCCCATCAGAAGGCACAATGGACATGAATGGATGTAGGTGATCAGACAGGATGCTTATGTACGTGTCACCTGTCAGAGACTTATCAGGAGTCCCAAATTACTCCAACTGCACATGCCCCACACCGTTACAGAGCCTCCAACAGCTTGAAGAGTCCCCTGCTGACATGCAGGGTCCATGGATTCAAGAGGTTGTCTCCATACTCGCGCACGCCCATCCGCTCAATACAATATGAAACAAGACTCATATCGACAGGCAACACATTTCCAGTCATCAACAGTCTGATGTCGGAGTTGACGGGCCCACGTGAGGCATAAAGCTTTGTGTTATGCAGTCATCAAGGGTACTCGAGTGAGCCTTTGACTCTGAAAGCCCATATCGATGATGCCTCATTGAACGGTTCACACGTTACACACTTGTTGATGGCCCAGAATTGAAACAAGCAGCAATTTGGATGAAGGTTACATTCTTATCATGTTAAATGATTCTCTTCAGTCGTCATTGGTCCCATTCTTGCAGGATCTTTTTCCGGCCGCAGCAATGTCAGTGATTTGATGTTTTACTGGATTCCTGATATTCGCGGTACACTTGTGAACTGGTCGCACAGGAAAATTCCCACTTCATAATTACCTTGGAGATGATGTGTCCCATCCCCCATGCGCCGACTATAACACCACATTCAAACTCACTCTTGATAACCTGCCATTGTAGCAGCAGTAACCGATCTATCAACTGTGCCAGACACTTGTTTTATATAGACAGTGATGACCGAAGTGCCACATTATGCTTGTTTACATATATCTAATTGCATACGCATGCCTATACCAGTTTCTTTGGCACTTCAGTCTGTTAATACACCACAAGCAGTCAATCTCAGAAAATGCCGGTTATATCGTAAGACAACATAAAATGATTTAATAGATTGCTGTGCTGGTGTTATTACTGGAAAAATGGTTGATACCATAAAGAAATCAAAATTTTTCACCATAATAGCAGATGAGACAGCTGCACCTCCGAACAATTATTGCTCTGCATATATTTCTTTGAGGTTGACAGTAGTGTTGTTTCTAAAATTCATTGCTGTTACTGATGTGACAGGTGAAAACTTATCAAACACTATCCTGTGGAAGATTAAAGCAAACGGCATTACTGTAAATTATTGCTGAGGAGAATCCTATAATGGGGGAACGATTACAAATCTTAAATTTCAAGAAGTTCAAGCAATCTGCTCAGCCATCTCTACCAGCAGAAAAGATTCTCACAATAAAGAAACTGTGTGAAACACATTGGGTAGAGAGGCATGATGCTGTCCTGCATTTTCAAGACACCATCCCCAGCCAACTATTGCACTGCAGAAACTATGTAACATTAGCGGTGGAAGCAGTACTGCAATGACTCCATTTTCCTTAGTTCATGCTGTGCAGTCATCAAAATCTATTATAAGTTTATGTCTACTTGCCAAAGTGCTTGGGATAATATAAGCAATACAACCCGTGGAAGTAGCATGCGGCAGCTCGAAAGAACTTCGTCAGGACAATCTTTTATGCTTCCATCCTCTCTTTAGTACAGCAGAACAACATGCTGAAAAAGTTGGCACTAAGATAAAAACTCTTAGAACAACTGACCTATAGAAGAATCAAACAAATGCCCCAGCTGAGTCAAACAAGGAATATTTAGAGTAGCAATCTGGATTCCTTTTCTAGATTTTCTGTGTCATGAACTGGTCTATAGATTCCCCAAAGCATATTTTGAAACCTTCGTCATTTAAAGAAGCTAATACTGAAATACATGTCTGATGGGTTCACTGGCGAAGTGTTTAAGAGCACTGAAAATACAAAAATGATTTGCTATGTTTCACAGATTTGGAAGTGGAACTGATGACCTGGAATCAGTTGTGGGGTGGGGGGGAACACAAGACCACAAGCCAACCTCACCAGCAGAAGGCCATAGAAGTTCATCTTGTGTTCCAACCATCGCAGCCTCCTTCAGCTCCTATCGATTCTGCCCCTGACTATTAGCACAGAGGATTGGTTGGTTGATTTGGGGGAGGGGATCAAACAGTGAGGTTATCAGTCCCATCGGAGGAGGGAAGGATGAGGAAGGAAGTCGGCCATTTTTTTTTTTTTTTTTTTTTTTTGCAGCAACCATCATGGCATTTGCCGGAAGCCATTTAGGGAAATCATGGAAAGCCTAAATCAGGATGGCCAGACACAGGTTTGAACCACCATGCTCCTGAATGAGAGTCCAGTGTGCTAACATCTGTGCCACCTTGTTCAGTAGTATAGTAGAAAGAAATGGCTTAGCTTTGGTGCACATCAACAACAACAACAGCCAATTTACAGCAGAAGTAGTGCTAGAAATCTTCTGTTGGAAATTTAAGAGAAAGCTGACCTTGCAGTGTTTTGAGAGCACAGTATTTTTCAGTGTGTATCTTACATTATACCTATTAAAAACATTTATTTAAGTTGCTTCCCTGTAAGTAAAACAATAAGATCTGATTAAAACAGTTCAGTTAATTTAAATTTATTACAAAGTCCTTGTGAAGACCACCTTGGCCTTAACATATTATAGACACACTGTGCTCCACTGTGGCATGCACAAATCAGAACTATAGCACAATAATACTGAAAGAGTGAAGCTAATGCCAAATGAGAGAAACTGAGTCGTCATTATTTGTTGCTGTACAGAAAATGTGAGCGATTTGGTTTTGTGTTAACAACACAGTCATGCTTTGACAGCTGACTGACAGAATTTATTAACATGACTTTACTGCTGATGCAAGCATTTTTATCAGTATCTATTTATTACATATTCAACAGTGAATTTTAACTTTCCTACAATTATTTCGCATATCTGCAGTGTAACTAAGGAGTTACTACATCTAGGTTGAGGGCCTGCATTGAACCCATATTGTGGAATTAATGGTCATGTTTTACGAAATCATAACCAGAGGACATACTGCTTTAGTACTGAGACACCAACAAACTATTATAGTCACAACCAGTAACAGATTATTCTTTGATAATGCACAGATCTTTAACAGAGAGGCATACATTTCTACTTCCAAATAAATCACACAGGTATAATACAAAATTTATTTCACATTATTCCTTTACATACAAGTTTAATATACACATACAATAAATAATATAATAAAAATAGACAAATTTCTCTTTTAAATAATATACAGATTGAGAGAACTTTTTCAGCATTACACTTATTCAACAGTTTGAGCTATAAAGCAATCCTGACCACAGGCTGTAAATTTTCGTGATTTTTATAGAGCGTGGTCACTGTGTTCTGCATCTAGAAACAACATATCTCTGTTAAATTCAATTAATTTGAGTACACAAGATACACTAACACTGTTTCAAATATTCCGATTATTTAAATGCATAACTGTTTTCCGAGTTAACTTTTTCTGTGATATTATTTATTAACATAATTCAAACATAGAATTTTTCATGCACATCATTTCATGTCTTTGTAAGGCAACATTTTTAAAAAGCAAAATATACATTCTAAGATGAAACACACACTGCAGCAGAGCTTCCAGGCATATTAAACTGTCACATGAAACTGAAGCCAGATTTTTAAAAAATTGAAAAGGTATTGGCAAACAAATTATGCGCATACACCACGGTGTAGTTCACATATGAAGCCAGCTAGTGGGAAAATGTGCACCACAACTGTTTCCATCTGGCCTATACATTCCACAGTGCACTAAATATTTAATGTTAATATTCACCCTAACACATGTGTTTTGATATGTATCTGCTTATGATAGGGTGCTCTGGGTGATGAAGGAAACTTGGAAAGTGTTATGCACAAAAAGACAGTTTGTACATAAATTTTTAAAAGTGAGCTGGAAGCAGAAAACTCATTCCAAAAAATGTGAAATACACCTCAGTGTTTCCAGTTGTTACATATAGTGTGTGTGTGTGTGTGTGTGTGTGTGTGTGTGTGTGATTTTCTACTTTACAGGAATACCCTTTGGCCAAAAGCCAAGGTGTGTAGCAATCTATTTGTTGTGCCTGCCCACGACTCAACATCTCCTCTATATGGTGAGTAACACTCTGTCCTTTTAGTAATATTTTTATAAATAAGTATAATTTATATAAATAAGTATAATTTATATGAATCGTATTTTACCAAATACATCAAACAAAATCAAACAACAGTCTGTGGAAGTGCCCTCGTGAGTTGATAACTACTAATAAACACAGATCATCTTTCAAAATTTGTGTTTTGGATTATAAATTGAAATTTCAGGCAACAGCATGTTACTTTATGCACTTGTAATCTAAATGATTTCAAACACAAACTTTAAATTTTCTGTCTAGAGTGAAGAATGCCATACATGAACTAAAATCATGTAACACTGATACCAGCATTTACTTTAATCCACATTCAAGTGGAATAAGTATGCCTTCAAAATGCTACAGAACCTCCCACTGGAATGCATTTTGGTATTTTAATGACATTGATGGTAAGTAGTCTGTAACAAAAAAGTTAAGTTTATCCACACTTGTTTGTGAGGAGATCTACAGCATTTCGTGACAGATGCATTAGGCAGATACTTTACCTCTAAGATTTAACTGTTACTGACATCAAATCATGTTGCTAGTGGTATGGGTAAGTACAATGAATGAAGATTAAATTGTCTTGGTATGATTGAATCAGTTGTGAAAGACTGATTAAGTAACATCTCCACAAATAGAATTAATGTCAAAGAAGTTTCTAAAAGCTGACAGTTACAAAATTAGCAAAGTTTATAAAAAATTACCTGATAGCATGACAACTCCAAACTGTCCAGTTTTAAATAAAGTATTTTTAAGCTACAAATTTTCCCATCTTCTAAAAATGGAATTCTTAAATGTGACCAAAAACGCTTACTCTTCTGAAAGAGAGAAGTGATTGCCATTCCTGCTTGAACATAGTCTGCACGTATGTATGTATGTATGTATGTATGTATGTACGTATGTATGTATGCATGCATGTATGTATGTATGTATGTATGCATGCATGCATGCATGCATGCATGCATGCTTGTATAAATCTTCGCTGATACTATCTTTGTAACTGTGTTAATGTGTGTATGGCACAAAAAACAAAAGGGGGAGGTATGCTGAAAACATTTAATTAGAAGTATAACTGTGTATTATGTAATTTTCTTTATTTTATCTAAGGCTATAACTTTTTGCCAATTACTGTATGATGTGAGCTGTAAATTTCTGTTATCTTTTACTTTTGATTTATCACACAATGCAGTTAACAAAGGATCCAACTTGATGAAATGTACTGACTGCCCTGTCATCAAGTTTATTAGGCAAAGGTTTTGGTCAAAAGGATCCCTTTGATGCACAACTGCAAACACGAAGTGAAGACTGTCACTACCATAGCTCAGAACAACAAATGTCTGCCATCGTTGGTTTCTTTAATTGCAGCACATCCAAGCGCACGAGAGTTTTGTTGTACATGGAACAAGGAAGGAGAATTCTTTACTTTAAATGCATCTGAGCTTGCCATTTTCCTTGCCTGTAATTTGGAAAACAGGAATTCTACTGAAAGGAAGAAGCTTCATCTGTTATGCTGCGCAGGTGTCAAGTATTTTAATATAAATATTCAATAATGTCAATATGGGAATGGTTAGAATAGCAAGAACACACAGTATTTTAAATTTTATTTAAGTATTTCATATTGTATGTAATAGCGATAAGCAGAGTACCAGATTTTATTATAAATAACAAACCATGAATACAGCTTTAAAAAGTCAAAGGGCTTAAACTCTTGCAACAGGTAAGGTTAATTCAAACTGTTAATATGCAATAAATGATGTTATTACTGACACAGTTAAACTAATGAAGCACTTAATTAGTGAAGCAATGCAAATAAAGACAGGTTTGCAAGAGCACCTATTAAAATACATTGATATAATGAATTTTATAAAATTCAATAATTAATGAAAGCCAAATATGTTGTGTGTTAAATAACTGGAGCAGTGCTAATTGCAAAAGCATCTGGCATTTACAGGCAGCTCAGAAGCTTTGTTTGATCCCTTTTATTTCAGTCCTATATTGTAACAGTGCTGTGTTGAGCTTCTCTCTTTGGAATCATAATTCAAAATTGTTAGTTCTGTTCCACAAATACAACAGTCATCAGCATTCAAACAACATATAGTCACCTTTCAGGAATATTCAAGTGCAGACAGCTTTATATGGAAGAATCGCCTTCATCATGTGGTGGTAGTGATCTCGCCATTATTACAGCATGTGCTTCACATGTTGGTTGCATCTCCAGTGCAGAATGTGTATTTTCTGTTTGAGGTGACACTAAACTGAATGCAGTGTGATGTGTTGCTCTCCCACCAGAATTATTTCCCGATGAACTTTGTGACTTGTTCTCTTTTGAACTTTCCATAATTACACTTAAAGCGTCTGGCCGTGGCATAATCGGAAATCTCTCAGCTTGTAAAGGTGTGCATCTTCCTGGTATTTTAAATTCTTGACTATCGGGAGGACTGTAAAAAATGTCAATATAAAGTAACAGCAACTGAAGTAATTTGTGCGATAAATTTGAAAAGTGAACATTATTATTCTCAATAGTTATCACATAGTCTAAAAAACAACAACAAACTTAACAACTGGCAAAATACCGAGAACGTAAATGTCCTACTGAATAGCTTGAAATTAAACATAATAAATGAGACAACATGCTCACTAGTGCCCTTGTGAGTGATAAGGAGTGAGTTAATTCAGGCATTTATTCGCAGGAAAGAGAAGAATGCAAATAAAGACAGAATAGTTCTGCGGTTAGAGAAGGAAAAGTAACATGTCAACCATGGCTCTGATACAACACTCCAATCATTCACCCTAAATGCTTCAAGGAAGCCTGAAACTGGATGGATCAACAAGGATTGAAGTCTTTTTCCTGTATCTTAGTATGGTGTCAACCACTGCACCAACTTGACCAGAATGGCCTCAAGACGTAGTACAGCCCCTGTAAATGTTTGCACATTAATTTTCTGCATAATTCCTCCTACTCTGTCTTCCTCCACAAAACCTTAAAATTTTTCTGATGGGAAATAACTTGTATGATCTGCACAATTTCCTATCAACAAAGTATAATGACAACAGTATTATGAAAGTAGTCACTTGAAACTGTTAACTTCTGATGCTGGGGGTATATTTAATATGTACTTCTTGCTATTATTTGAACACTGATATTAAAAGCTTTGGCTTGTAGTTAGGAAGAATGCAAGAATTTCACATATATTCCAACTTTCACAAAAATTCTCACACATTTGTGAGTTAGATTTTGGTATCTCCATTTACATATTATGAATAAAAAAAAAACAGAAGTGGTGTAATGGTATGTGTCACATATCCACTGCTTGTATTTGTTAATTGTGTAAACTGGATGCATTCACTTCAACAAAGAATTTTGTGAATTATTTCTGATATGTGAAAACAAAGAAGAAATTTCCAACTGCCCCCCTCTCTCTCTTTCAGCTTCTTGCAAGACACTGGAACTTGAACAAAATAAATAAAATATCTTTTAAACAATGAAACACAAACAACTTTAAATAAACTGAATAATTCAGAGTCTTTGTCATACTTTTAGTTATTTTTTTCTGAATGTGCTTTACAGCTATCATCAGCACTGCAAGAGGGAAATAAAAACAGAATTTCGGAAACATGAAACCGTAACATATGAATGGAAAACAAGTAAGCAAAAACAGCTGCAACACATGGAGAGCACACTCACAACTTTTGTTGATTAACTAGATACATAATATTTAAATAATGGATAAAAGATACAATTTTTTATGCCAGTGGTTCCAGTGGTTCTGGTGGACTGAATGGTGCCATACGTTTTACAAGCAAATATTTTTAAAGAGCAAGAAAATGCCAGAAAGTGTAGCAAAAAAATTAGATCCATTTGCTACTCAGGACAAATCATTTGATTAAATCAACCTCAAATGCAAGAAAACATTGTGCAATGGTAAATTTCTGTATTATCAGCATTCAGTGCGCTCCGAATGTGGTAGCAAGAAAAATGAGCAGTGCTGCAGACAGTCCAACAGTTTGCACAGTGCTATGGAGCACCAGCTTGTGTTGATATCAGTGGGCTATGTACATGTCATTGCCTCTACAACAGTTCACAAAATAAGGACAGAGGCTAATGATGGGAACCATACTGTAACTAGACATCACCAAAATTTACTCCAATACAGCAAATATTTAAATACACACACACACACACACACACACACACACACACACACACACACACTACTGGCCATTAAAATTACTACACCAAGAAGAAATGTAGATGATGAACGGATATTCATTGAACAAATATAATATACTAGAACTGACATGTGATTATATTTTTACGCAATTTGGGTGCACAGATCCTGAGAAATCAGTACCCAGAACAACCACATTTGGCCATAACAACGGCCTTGATACGCCTGGGCATTGAGTCAAACACAGCTTGGATGGTGTGTACAGGTACAGCTGTCCATGCAGCTTCAACACGATACCACAGTTCATCAAGAGTAGTGACGGGCATATTGTGACGAGCCAGTTGCTCGGCCACCATTGACCAGACATTTTCAATTGGTGAGAGATGTGGAGAATGTACTGGCCAGGGCAGCAGTCTAACATTTTCTGTATCCAGAAAGGCCCGTACAGGACCTGCAACATGCGGTCGTGCATTATCCTGCTGAAATCTAGGGTTTCGCAGGGATCAAATGACGGGTAGAGCCATGGGTCATAACACGTCTGAAATGTAACGTCCACTGTTCAAAGTGCCGTCAATGCAAACAAGAGGTGACAGACGTGTAACCAATGGAACCCCATATCATCACGCCTGGTGATATGCCAGTATGGTGATGATGAATACACGCTTCCAATGTGCGTTCACCGCGATGTCGCCAAACACAGATGCAACCTTCATGATGCTGTAAACAGAACCTGGATTCACCAAAAAAGAAAAAAAAAAGAAAAAAAAATTAATTTATGACGTTTTGTCATTCGTGCACCCAGGTTCGTCGTTAAGTACACCATTGCAGGCACTCCTGTCTGTGATGCAGCGTCAAGGGTAACCGCAGCCATGGTCTCCGAGCTGATAGTCCATGCTGCTGCAAACGTCGTCGAACTGTTTGTGCAGATGGTTGTTGTCTTGCAAACGTCCCTATCTGTTGACTCAGGGATCAAGACGTGGCTGCATGATCCGTTACAGCTATGCAGATAAGATGCCTGTCATCTCGACTGCTAGTGATACAATGCCATTGGGATCCAGCATGGCGTTCTGTATTACCCTCCTGAACCCACCGATTCCATATTCTGCTAACAGTCACTGGATCTCGACCAACGCGAGCAGCAATGTCGCGATACGATAAACCACAATCGCGATAGGCTACAATCCAACCTTTATCAAAGTTGGAAACGTGATGGTACACATTTCTCCTCCTTACATGAGGCATCACAAAAACGTTTCACCAGGCAACACCGGTCAACTGCTGTTTGTGTATGAGAAATCGGTTGGAAACTCCTTATGTCAGCACGTTGTAGGTGTCGCCACTCGTGCCAACCTTGTGTGAATGCTCTGAAAAAGCTAATCATTTGCATATCACAGCATCTTCTTCCTGTCGATTAAATTTCGCGTCTGTAGCATGTCATCTTCGTGGTGTAGCAATTTTAGTTGTCAGTAGTTTCTTCCAGCACAATAAGATTATTTTTTTCTTTTTGTTAATAATATTGCAAGAATTTTATAAATTGCAGCTGGCCCAAATATTTCCGCATATTTATGACAAATAATAAAATCACAATTGCTGACCATCTTTGATAGCCACTTCCTGAGCTTATATACGTTCCTTCTGTACACATTTTATTTTTAACATTTTGTACTTCAGGGACATTTTAGATTATTGCTACTACTTCTAAGTCAGCTTCTTTTTCCATGTAATTAAACCACATTCCTCGATTATGTTTAGAAATTTACCATTGCTCAATATTTTCTTACAGTTAACTCAACTACAGTGTTTATTTTGCACATGCTCTCAAGATGTTTGGGTAAAAAAACGATCCAATTTGTTTGTTTGTTTTGGGTACATATACTCTTACACATTTGTATATTGACATCAAAGTTATATTTTACATGGTTTACTGCATTAATCATTTAAATTAAATAAAAGAACATAAAAACAATGCAACGCTCTAATATTAAAATTGTGCGTCTGTTGATTTTACTACCCTATGCTTAACTTTTACTAACTGTTTTTACATATGTATGTACGATGTGACTTGCAAGTGAAGTTTTTTTACACTTAACACACTTTACTTCACTTTTTTTTTATCAGTTTCTCCACATAGATGACATCTGCCTCACTTTTCACTCCAAGGATAATTTTTTTCCAATGTTATCATTTCCTCTTGGAATATGTACTCGTTTCCTCCTTTCGGTATCAATTAGCTGCTCACCAAGAGTTTCTAGGAATAGTTTTCTTTATTGTTGGGTGTTTGCTTTCCCTTTGGAGGTAAGTTGCCTTGCATAGCACCTAACAGTTATATGCAGATATGTCAATGGTATCTGAAAACACAACAATATACTCTCTGTGTGTGTCTCTTTACTGTACAATTCATCACCATCACCATCACTAGTATTTCCACAGCTGTTTGAGGCCGCCTCCTGGTGCCATAAATGACTTGCACTGAGATGCAGAGTGTTCTGTCCTTTGTGAAAGCAAATGTTATGTTTAAATAGGAGTCCTTGTCTGTAATAGTTTTGGTGGGATAGAATGCCTGTTTTTTCATGCAGATCCAAACTTTGTGATCTGTCTCATCATCAGCATTTATCCTGGTGTGCAGAGGGTGAAAAAGCTGTCAAAGATAATATTCTCCCCAGTCAAGCCATAATACACATCAGTTGCAACCTACCCCTTGGTTCTTTTCAGGGGTGCTACCATGTTTCCTGGTTTAAGCCTGAATATTCCATACATTACTTGTTTCACTGTCACAAAGTACCCAAAATGTGAGCCATACGTTGCTGGTTTACTAGGCATATATGGGCGGAAAGAGCAGTTTCCCCCGAATGCAACAAGTTACTCATGTACAGTAATAAACATACTGGGAATATATAATTTAGGTAATACGTCTACCCATTTCTCCCAAAAATCCCTTAGAGGTGCAACTTGTCTTGTTCTCCTTCTTGTAGTCTTGTCCCACAGTCATGAAATCAAATAACCGTTGATATCTTTTTGAATGTTTCTTGTGACATTGCAGTTCTGAAAATTGGGTGTCATTTGTATACATCGTATAAACTTTCAGCACACTCATTATGCGACGTATATAAAACTCTTGCTAACAACAACAGACCTACATAAGCAAGTAGCTCAAGTACATTAATTTTTTTCCACTTGTCTCCAACTAAATGTGTTCCTTCAACATTAGAATGGGTGAGTATAATGTTTTCATTTGATGAAGGAAGGAAAAATTCAAAAACTGAGTATTCATTTGCAACGTTGTTCCAGTTGAGATTGGGGTTCTGTCTTACATTCAACTGATTTATCCTTTGGAATCAGAACTGCACCGCTTACCATTTGCTATTGTGTCTTCTAGTAAAGATAAAGAGCTGCATACCGAAAGATAACCTCCATCCTCCGAAACTACATCACTATCAAGTATGTTCAACAGTGTCCCTCCTGTTTCATCATCTTGGAAAAAGACCTTTATCTTGGGGGGAGGGGAGGGGGGGGGGGGGAACTCTTTCAAAATATATGTATTTTAAAGGCAAGAAACGTGTGTCCAGAGCAGAAATGAACTGATTTGGTTACAGGAAAAATCAATTACTTGTGCTCCTCCTTTCCTCAGAAATAGACATCCTATTGTTCCAAACAACAGTGACTTAACTTTTTTATCCTATGCTTTTGTACCTCCTTAAACCACCGATAGAAGCCCAAGTGGACCCCAGGCAGAAAACTGTAACTAACTGAACATAATTATCTTATGTTCTATTCAGAACAAATAAATAAATAATTTATGGTATATGCTCTAAAGGAACAGCGTCCTCTGAAGGAAACAAATCGTTCATATAGTCACATGTTCAGGATTATAGTTTGATTTGCAATGGGCAACAAAAAGTTTAAAAATAACTGTAAGTACTGCTTATTTATCAGTTCCTTTTCATTTGGCCCTTTTTCTTGTAGCATCAAATCAAATAAATGGTAACTGTCGAAATCTAATTCTAGACACTGGGGCAAGGAAATTGTCTCTCTTGTAGAGAGGATTTGTAGTCCACAGAAATTCTACGGTCTCCCCTTGAGCTTTTAGGGCTCCTACTGTGATGAGAATGCCTAAATAGGCATTTGTAGCACACTATTATATTTATTATTTTTTATTCAGGTATTTTGCACACCATTCATCATTAAAATTGAGCCTTTTATTAGTGCAATCTGCAATAATTTGTACCACATGTTTGTCAATGAATAACTGAAAGCTTTGCTGATGAACTGAATACCTCAAGATCAAGAGGTCAAACCAGAAGGCATAGTAATTACACTGTGCGCAGTCCGTCGTGTTGTGTTTGGTGGGTCAACCAACAATACCATGCAGTTTTCCCATACAGGCAATGAACATTGTTGTGTTCATTGTTTCCGTCATTTACTCACTGTCATTTCCACAGTCTTATGTCTGGAGTTTCCTCTTCTTGTTCTCAAGCATCCTCATTCTCAGAATCTGAACTTTTAACATTCATCTTCATCGTTGCTACCATTTGTTATTTGATAACTTTCTCTAAATCCCTATGATTATCTAAATCAAAAGTTATACCTTTCCATTTTGGCACAACTACATTTTACAATGCACTGTTTCCATACAATTTCAAATCAACAACGCATGCTACAATAATTGAAAACCAAGAAGTAGCCAACATTAAACTCTCACGATGCAGAAAATTTTATAAGACATGAACTGCTATGATGGGTCCGAATGAACCCCAAGTTGTATTTTATTTTTTTACAATTGTATTTATTGAACATTTTACTGAACTCTTATGGTAATAAAGCTGACTAAATTTGAAACATATTACAAAAATTTCTAAATTAGATATTTCACTCATAAAAACTAAAAAGTTTATCACTCGAGTCCAGTTGAACCTGTCGTAGCAGACACACATGCACATTCCATTGTTGTGGAAACTGAATATCGTCAGAATTTGCTGTAACACTGAAGATTAAAATACACATTGTCTAAAAAGACCTGAACAGCTTAAGAGGTACATTTAAGTGAATGCCAAACAAAAACTCAAAATAATTTCTTTTCTGTTAGGTTTCTTCAATAAGGAAGAAAATAAAGTCAATTGAAGCACTTTATTAAAACCAAATATTTTCAAGATGAGAGATTCCTTTTGGGGGGGCGGGGGGGGGGGGGGGGGGGCGGCGCAACAGACCTGAACCCTCTTCCAAAGAGTAGTATCATTTTAGTAAAATTACTAGGATACATAGCTGGAAAATACATGTATCTTGCTTTCGACTGCTCTTTCGGATATTTGTTTAAGCAGAGTAAATATTTGATTGTCAACTGTCTGTCGCAATTCTTTTCAACAGCACCCAGTTTTGTTCACCTCAATTCTTGATGTTTTTAAAATAGCTAATTGCTTGTGTTCAATGTGTCTGTAACAGGTTTTAAATCTTATTTGTGACAAATTTTATTTTTTCTCCTCTGAAGTCTGACAGCCATAAAAACTAAACCGGTTAGCTGTTGAAATAAATTAAAGTGCGACTGAGACTTACAACCTTTCTTCTGGAGATGTATTAAGGTCAATAAATGATCACCTCCAAAAGTCCAAGTGATCCCATTTCAACTCGTCAATTTGTCTATCACTAACAAAAGAGCTGACTGCAACTATAATAGTGTGAAAGATGCAAAAGACAACTGATTATGTGTTAGGCAAACTCCAAACTACTGCTTCCCCCTCATATTTTGTGTGTGTGTGTGTGTTTGTTTTTTTTCTGGGGGGGGGGGGGGGGGGGGGGGGGGGGGGGGGGGGGAGGGAGGGGTGTTTGCAGCACGACAGCATGCGTGTGTGTTTTACCCGGTCCAGTGGACTTCAAACCACTGAAGGTGAGACTTTGATTACTGATTACCTGCCTCTGTGTGAGCGATGCTTTGTTCATAAAATAGAGCTACACTTGTTTCTCACATTTTTCTTCTTAAATACAGTGGAGTTGCAGAGGGGACAATTCCTTAGGGAAAATGATGTGGACACAAGAAATGGATAACTGTCTTACAGAAGTGCTTGTTAGGTCTGATTCATTCTCCCTTTTTCTTCTATTCATGACACTTTTTTTGTGTAAGGCTTTTTGGTATATATAGGGTGGTCAAAATATAACTGACCGCAAAAGTGTTTTCAGCATTCCAAAAAGCAGAGAAATCCTAGAAAAAACATCAGCAACACTTGTTTCTAGTACATTCCATACAGAGCAGTTTTCCTGTTTCTTATTTAGGCTAACATATTTTGCATCCAACCTTTCAGTATGGTTTTATTTTGGCAACTATGTGTAAGCTACAAACAAAATTAACAGCACAAAAAATGTAAAAGGTGTTCAAATATACCTGGTGTCACTGCTGTCACTACTCAAAGGACCTCCCGATTTTCTATTTGGTGTTGATGATATCAAAGTTTTGGAGAACATCAGTGAGCAACATGTATCATCTAATACTCTGGGTTCTCCCATTGGTCCCCCAAAAAAGTCGTCATTCTGCAAATGAAAACCATTTCAAACTTCAATGTCGTCATTCAAGACAACTTACCACTGCACACAACAAATGCACATAATGAATGTGCACCATTTAACCAAATCAATAAAATGAAAATATGCTGTTTTCAGATCTAATAGCACTGCTTCAATTTCAAATTTGTTACTATTCCTCACAGCATTTTGTACTTCAGATGCACATGCCCACTTGAGAGTGAGTCTAAAAGGCAGTACATAATTTGCAGAATTAAAATAGTTACAATCTCTACTTACTACAGATGTGTTTGCAGGATCTACAACATTTTCTTTTTGGTTTGTGGACTTTGGTAGAGCATTTTCTTTGTTCTCTGGAAATAGACCAGTTTCTCCTCTTAATGCAGCCGACAGCTTTACTGGTGAACTAAGTTGAAAATCTCTATCTTCGGGCTGCCTGTGAAGCTCAGGACATAATTCATTCCCTGAAATTTTAGTGGATGACTACATATTAACACAACAAATCCACAACAAAAATGGAATTCTATGAAGTATGTTACAAGCACACATTCAGCCAATCAGTCTTAGGGCAAAATTTATTGTAGCTTATTTGCTACAGTATTATCATGGTCTCAGCAGGAACTGTTTGTTCTCACAAACTGCTGACAAAGAAACTGCTCCACTACAAATTATACATAAGGCCAATTACTGTCATGTACCATATGGAAACCAGGAAAAAATTAATGAACTACAAGATGTTCTATCTATAAGGAAAAAACTACTGCTCATGGATAGTTACAGTGAAATAAAACATTTTTCTGTCTCACTGTGACAAAAAAATCTTATCTGCACAAGGAGGAAGAGGAAGGGGTGGAACAAACATCATTGTTTTCCATTTTTTAGCACAACTGCCACACCTCTTATCTTCACTTTGACATAAAAGAGGTGAAATAAGGGACAAGTACCAAAGTCCATTCACTATTTTCTGTCAAATGAGTGCCACCTTAGTGTTTTCATAGATTCCTACGACGGTACTAAACTGATCTGTGCAGAGCGCCCGAGTAAGTCACTCCACATCCATTGGCTAGCTTTACTCTGGTCAAATTAACACTCATCTGGCCAGCCTTTGACTTTCTACCTGCCTCCTACAGCAGTAACAGAGATAACGGGCAGCACAGCACTAGTCGGAAACTCCGACTTACTTGCCAGTTAACCAAATCTGCTGACCAGTTCTATTTGTAATAATTGTGAATCGCAAGGCACATTTGTTTCCTGTCTTCACCACAGTTTCAGTTCATGTTCCTTCACACACCACCACCACCACCACCACCACCACCACCACCAAGTCATGTGCTCACTATCCCACACCAAAATAAACAGAAGTGAACAAGACAACATTCTACACCAAACTTGAAATGTTCTTTCTATATAAGCCATACACGCAGACACATTTCATACTAGTAAAGTATAGTCTTCAATAATAATAATAATAATAATAATAATAATAATAAAGCAGCAGCTTGATTGAGCAAATATGAAATGAAGTTACACTGGACTACCTTCTGCTTCTTTTTTAGTGGATTGGGCAGTATAAATAATATGGAGTATATGTTACAAACAGTCTAACCAAATATATGTTTGATTTGAGTAGAACAAAAGGGAACAGCAACTTGTTTACTATTGAATTTGGGACTAACAACACAAGAAGTGAAACATTTAACATTTATACTGCGTTAATCACAGTCTGGAGTTCAAAAGGATTGCTCTATTGAAGCAGTTATTTAGACATCTACTGAGCACATAATGAAAAATGTCAATGAAAGAATGTCACCAGTTAGGGTCTTCTGCAACTTACAAAAGCATTTTGTTGTTTCACTCAAAGTATTCTAAAAACAGATATTGTGTGTTTATAGGGTACATGACTCAGTTCTTGAAACAAGATGCAGAACGTTACACTACAATGTCCAGTTATTTACTATACAATAATATCAGTGAATATACAAAGAAATTGTTGTTACACTAGAATGTTCAAGTAACACAAAGAGAGATGCATTATCATCTTCATTGGGAAAATCATGATAGATGTTCCACATGGTTTGGTGGTGAGCTCAGTATAGTTCTCTTGCTTAATGTTAATGATGTACCATTTTATTTGAATCAGGAAACACAATCATCAATTTTTGGGTGTAATAAAAGTATTATTGTCATGTGATGCGCAGAAGCAGCAATAGAAAAATAAATAATGTTATTGAAGTTATTAATTTTTTTCCAAAAACTGGACCATCTTCAAACTTGAAAAAACACTGCTCATCAAGTTCTGTGTTGTCAAAAGTACCCCACTTCCTATAAATGCTATGTGATACATAAAATTAGAGTAGAAAGTGATATGTTCTTGAGTGTGCATATTGATTATTACAAAAGTATACCTGCTAAAATGTCTAAGTACGGCTACTTTAGTCATTACAATTCTTATGAATGACTGACAATTTTGCGGGCATAAAAATCAGTTAAGTTTACACACCTTCATTTATTGATGTTATATGTGAGAACATTCTTGGAGTAATTACCCACTTACAAAAGAAAGTCTTCATGATACGAAAGAAAGTCTTCATGATACAAAAAAAACAGTAATTCAAATATAAGTATGGGTTCCACCTGTGTGCATTTGCAGGAATCTGTGCAAGTAACTGATAATATTAGCTACAACCACATGCACAATGCCACCTCAAAAAAACTCTTCATCCTGCTCACTTCCTACTCCCAACTTTGACTTCCACTGTCCACCACCTCTACAACAACCTCCTAAGCTCCCCCGTGTCACCTCACAGCTGACAAAATGTGTCCTGCAGATGTACTACATTTACCCCACCCTCCAAAACTCCCTCCCACAACCACATAGAATCCAGAACCAAAACAGACCTGACAAACAGTCACGAACCTTTCCTTCAAAAACCTTAGCCCCACAGAAGTAACAGTCCTTCCCAAAGGTCTCACCTGTTGCCCCACTCCCAAATTCAGTATGACCTCCTCTCCTCCTTCCGGTCCCACCATAGTCAACCACAGACCAATGTTGAATCCTGCCTGACTCAATTCCCTCTTCCACCCACCCCCACTGCCCCCAAATCACCCCCTGTTAACTTACCAGAATTACTTAACCTCAAAGCTTGCCTCACCATCATTCCCCAAATTTCTCAACATGCAAACTAACCTTACAACCACAGAAAGAACTACAATCCACCACCTAAAAACTGATCCTGACTTTACAATCTTACCTGCTGACAATGACTCCGCCACCGTTGTTTTGAACCGAAAGGATTACCTGGCAAGACTCCACCAGCTGTCAGATTATTCCATCCACAAACACTGCCACAGTGACCCCATTCCATCTCTAGTCTCTCCTCAAATCCTTAGGCCCACCCCAGAACTTCTCCCTGGAGTCCATTGCTCTCCTCATCCCTACCATTCCCTGCACTCCTACCTTCTACATGCTTCCTAAAGTCCATAAACCCAACTACCCACGATGTCCCATTGTGGCCAGTTTCTGTGTCACCACTGAGAAGATCTCTGCTCTTGTAGACCAAGACCTACAGCCTATTAAACCCCAACCTACCCTCTTATATAGAAGATACCAACCACTTCCTCTGAGTCCCCACAGTTCCTGTTCCTTTACCACAATGGCCTGCTCATTACTATCAATGCCACCTCCCTTTGCACTAATATCCCTAATCCCCATGGCCTTACCACCATCTAACACTACCTTTCCAAATGACCGACAGATATCAAGCCAACAAACTCCTTCCTAGTCACAATGACCAACTATATTTTCACCCACAATTACTTCTTCTTTGAAGGCATTATCTACAAACAAATTCGGGGTACAGGGCACCCAATGGCACACCATCCTATGTCAATCCATTCATGGGCCATCTAGATGAATACTTCTTAAACACCAAGAATCCAAAACCCTCACCTGGTTCAGATTCATTGATGACATTGTGATCTGGAGAGAGGGTGAGGACACCCTAAACACATTCCTCCAGAACCTCAACACCACCTCCCCCATTTGCTCCTACACAACCCAACAAGCCATCTTCCTTGATGTTGACCACCACCTCAAAAATGGCTACACTTGTACCTCTGTCCATATCAAACCTACCAACCATCAGCAATACCGTCACTTCGACAACTGCTACTCATTCCATACCAAGAAGTCCCTTCCATACAGCCAATCCACCCACGGTCGTTGCATCTGTAGTGACGAGTGGTCCCTCTCCAAATATACTGATGGTCTCACTGAGGCCTTTACAGATCATAATTACCATTCCAACCTCATACAAAAACAGATGTCTTGTGCCCACCATCTCCCACAGTCCCACCATACGGCCAAAGATGAGCATTCCCCTCATTAGATTAGATTAGATTAGATTAATACTAGTTCCATGGATCATGAATACGATATTTCGTAATGATGTGGAACGAGTCGAATTTTCCAATACATGACATAATTAGGTTAATTTAACAACATACTTAAGTTGATATAACAACTTTATTTTTTTGTGTTTTTTTTGTTTTTCTTTATTTTTTATTTTTTTATTTTTTTTAATATTTTTTTTTTTTTTTCTTAATTTATATCTAAAAATTCCTCTATGGAGTAGAAGGAGTTGTCATTCAGAAATTCTTTTAATTTCTTCTTAAATACTTGTTGGTTATCTGTCAGACTTTTGATACTATTTGGTAAGTGACCAAAGACTTTAGTGCCAGTATAATTCACCCCTTTCTGTGCCAAAGTTAGATTTAATCTTGAATAGTGAAGATCGTCCTTTCTCCTAGTATTGTAGTTATGCGCACTGCTATTACTTTTGAATTGGGTTTGGTTGTTAATAACAAATTTCGTAAGAGAGTATATATACTGAGAAGCTACTGTGAATATCCCTAGATCCTTAAATAAATGTCTGCAGGATGATCTTGGGTGGACTCCAGCTATTATTCTGATTATACGCTTTTGTGCAATAAATACTTTATTCCTCAGTGATGAATTACCCCAAAATATGATGCCATATGAAAGCAATGAGTGAAAATAGGCGTAGTAAGCTAATTTACTAAGATGTTTATCACCAAAATTTGCAATTACCCTTATTGCATAAGTAGCTGAACTCAAACGTTTCAGCAGATCATCAATGTGTTTCTTCCAATTTAATCTCTCATCAATGGACACACCTAAAAATTTGGAATATTCTACCTTAGCTATATGCTTCTGATTAAGGTCTATATTTATTAATGGCGTCATACCATTCACTGTACGGAACTGTATGTACTGTGTCTTATCAAAATTCAGTGAGAGTCCGTTTACAAGGAACCACTTAGTAATTTTCTGAAAGACAGTATTGACAATTTCATCAGTTAATTCTTGTTTCTCAGGTGTGATTACTATACTTGTATCATCAGCAAAGAGAACTAACTTTGCCTCTTCATGAATATAGAATGGCAAGTCATTAATATATAATAAGAACAACAAAGGACCCAAGACTGACCCTTGTGGAACCCCATTCTTGATAGTTCCCCAGTTTGAGGAATGTGCTGATCTTTGCATGTTACGGGAACTACTTATTTCAACTTTCTGCACTCTTCCAGTTAGGTACGAATTAAACCATTTGTGCACTGTCCCACTCATGCCACAATACTTGAGCTTGTCTAGCAGAATTTCATGATTTACACAATCAAAAGCCTTTGAGAGATCACAAAAAATCCCAATAGGTGGTGTTCGGTTATTCAGATCATTCAAAATTTGACTGGTGAAAGCATATATGGCATTTTCTGTTGAAAAACCTTTCTGGAAACCAAACTGACATTTTGTTAGTACTTCATTTTTACAGATATGTGAAGCTACTCTTGAATACATTACTTTCTCAAAAATTTTGGATAAAGCTGTTAGAAGGGAGATTGGACGGTAATTGTTGACATCAGATCTATCCCCCTTTTTATGCAAAGGTATAACAATAGCATATTTCAGTCTATCAGGGAAAATGCCCTGTTCCAGATAGCTATTACACAGGTGGCTGAGAATCTTACTTATCTGTTGAGAACAAGCTTTTAGTATTTTGCTGGAAATGCCATCAATTCCATGTGAGTTTTTGCTTTTAAGCAAGTTTATTATTTTCCTAATTTCAGAGGGAGAAGTGGGTGAGATTTCAATTGTATCAAATTGCATAGGTAGGGCCTCTTCCATTAACAGCCTAGCATCTTCTAATGAACACCTGGATCCTACTATATCCACAACATTTAGAAAATGATTATTAAAAATATTTTCAACTTCTGACTTTTTGTTCGTAATGCTTTCATTCAATTTGATGATAATACTGTCTTCCTCTGCTCTTGGTTGACCTGTTTCTCTTTTAATAATATTCCAAATTGTTTTAATTTTATTATCAGAGTTGCTGATTTCAGACATGATACACATACTCCTGGATTTTTTAATAACTTTTCTTAATATAACACAGTAGTTTTTATAATTTGATAGTTTCTGGGTCACTACTCTTTCTTGCTGTCAGATACAGTTCCCTTTTCCGGTTACAAGATATTTTTATACCCTTAGTAAGCCATGGTTTGTTACAAGGTTTCTTACGAGTATATTTAACTATTTTCTTGGGGAAGCAGTTTTCAAATGCATTTACAAAAATGTCATGAAATAAATTATATTTTAAATTGGCATCAGGTTCACAGTACACCTCATCCCAGTCTAACTGCTGTAGGCTTTCCCTGAAATTTGCAATTGTTAAATCGTTGACTGAACGTACTACTTTGGAGGAATGTTTAGTGTTGCTGAATGGAGCTATGTCATATATTGTAACTAGCTGTGCACCATGATCAGAAAGACCATTCTCAACAGGCTGAGCATTTATCTGGTTAAACTTATCTTGGTCTATAAAGAAGTTATCTATCAGTGAGCTGCTATCCTTTACCACCCGAGTAGGAAAATCAATAACGGGTGTCAAATTGAAAGAACCGAGTAATACTTCAAGGTCATTTTTCCTATTACCCTCTTTCAGAGAATCTACATTGAAGTCCCCACAAATAATAATTTGCTTCCCCCTGTCTGACAGATAGCACAACAAGGAGTCCAAATTTTTCAGAAATAGATGAAAATTTCCTGATGGGGACCTATATACAGTTACAATTATAAATGTGCCTTTATTTAATTTAAGCTCACAGGCACATGCTTCTATATGTTTCTCTACACAAAACTTTTTTGTTTCTATACTTTTTGCACAATGATAACTTTTGACATATATGGCAACTCCTTCTTTCTCCATATTTTCTCTCATTACATGTGCAGAGAGCTTATAACCACTTACATTTACCTTATCCATATCAGTAACAATGTGATGCTCAGACAGGCATAGTATATCTATTTCATTCTCAGCTTCTAAATCTTCTAAACAAACCAGAAGCTCATCTACTTTATTCTTTAAACTCCCAATATTTTGATGAAATATACTTACATTATTTTTAATTATACTTTTATGAGAACCTTTCCTTATTCTAACATTTGCAGTACTCTCCTGTCTGAGTTTCTCATTGTGCTTAGGCCTAGTTCCTATACCAGTGGTCACATGGTGTTCAGAGAGGCAGATTATGTCAACTGGGTTGGGTGACTTTAATTCATCAATGCAATTACCTAGGACTGAGGTACGACTTGGTGGAGATAAAATTTCTGGTGATTGGTGAAAATTTATAATTGGTAGCTGTGATTGGTGATCCAATGTGCTAGAATTGTGCTGTTTAATTTCTTTCCTAAACTGAAGATTTGTTTCAATCCTGACCTCTCGTAGAACTTGACATCTTTCTGTCTTACCTATCCTAAAAAAGGTGCTGCTCCAACACCTGTAACCACTGGTATTTTACCATTCATGGCAGTGCCTCCCCCCCTCAAATTTCCTGCTATTACCCCAGCCAGTTTCCCCTTCCCTTTCCTGTTGAGATGTAGGCCGTGACTACGACTCAGTACCACTCAGGACTGGTGCAACTGAATTACATTATCCACCAGGCTTTCGACTATCTCTTGTCATGCCCTGAAATGAGAAATGTCCAACCTGCTATCCTTCCCACTGCTCCTACAATGTATTCCACTGCCCACCGAACCTACACAATATACTCGTCCATCCTCACGCAACCCCTGCTCCCAATCCCTTACCTCACGGCTCATATCCCTGTAACAGACCTAGATACAAGACTTGTCTCCTACATCCTCCTTTTCTTGCTTCGATTAGTACAACACTGGTGCAAATATTGTAGTTTTTAACACAACTATTGCAGTCTGGGGTAAAAAACTATCACAAAACATTAAACATTATTCAGCCAAGTTATTTTAATGATATTACTTTTATATGAGAGAGAATATTCTTATTTTGAGGAGTAAGTGATACTAGATCAACGAGACTTCAAGCAAATTTTGTCCTTCATGAAAAACTTCTTTCAAAATCAGGAGAGAGTAAGTAATCATTACACATGCGGCGGCATGCATTACCAATATAGTCCAAAACACTGCTCATAAAAATGGGATTTTTCAGAGGCTCATACTTTGCATTCTATTGATGATAGAATAATGTTTTGGATTGTCCTTGGGCTAGGGAACATTTGCATAACAGAAAGATTGTCTTACTGTAACTATCCTACAATTTAGGGTCAGTTTTTTAATATTACACACGTCCTCCAGTTTAAGTAAATTGGTTAGTTCTTTTTGCATTAGATGTGGTCTACGGCATGCCTTATGGAAGCACCATTTAGTCCATGATCGGTTTCTGAGAAAACCTGAAAAGTAATCAGCATTAGATATTTAAGTAACTAATAACAGCAAATTGTTCAAATTTTAACAGTATAGTCTCTAACATTTAGCGAGGAGTGCCATCTTCCCGTTTTCTTAGTATCTTTATCCATTTCTGAGATACAGAGGTTCAAAATATCCTAGTTTTACAAGTAAAATACACACACAAATCTGGTGTGAGGTGAATATGTAGTTTTTAAAGTGACAGTGTGGAGAAATATGCTGTAAAGTGTCTTTGTTCTCATCAGAAGGGCTCTGGGAACCCCACTGTTTTAGAATGAAGCACATTCAAAATGTTTGTGCATGTAAAATCTTGTCTGAGGAGTAAAGTTAGTTGTGTGTTATTTCAATTTCACAAATGTAAACTATCAAAACTTTACTGACACAAAATTCTTTTCACATGAGTGACACCCTATGCTGTAGCAGGGAAAAGAAGAAAACCAGTGGAGAAATTCTCCTACTGGAGCACAAAAAGGGTGAATATGCTCCTGTTTAAAAGGCTAATTGAAAAGTGGGGTACATGATGCCTCATTTTACCTTCCTCGGCACCGTTAAAAATTTTCCCACAAACGAACATATTCACACTCTTTAACATGCAACCCACTTCTCTCTCTCTCTCTCTCTCTCTCTCTCTCTCTCTCTCTCTCTCTCTCTCTCTCTCTCTCTCTCTCTCTCTCTCTCGACTTCCACATCCTCTTTCTCTTTATTCCTCCCCCACTGGCATTGTCTCCTCCTCTCTTTTTCTAGCACTGTTCTGTCACTGTCAACTTTCTTACACTCCTAATGTGTCCCTCTTTCTTTCACACCACCACTGTCTCCTTTGCTCTTTCCATATCACAATTACTGTCTTGTCTACTATCTTCCAGTATTTAATACTTTTTCATCTCTTTCCCACTACCACTGTCTCCTCTTCTCTTGGCATAAGAAAAACCTAACTTGTCCCCATGCCAAAGTTTTTGGGAAAATTTTTAAAGATGTTGAGGCACGCAGAATGAGGCAGTTGGCACCCCACTTTTCAGTCAGGGCCATTTAAACAAGAACATAAAAGCTTATTCTGTGCTGTGATAAGAACACTTTTCCATTGCTCAAATAATTATTTAGTTCTTTGGCAACAATGAAACTGGTAATGATAAAATTTTTCCAAATTATGCAGTCAAGTGTACACAACAAACTCAACAGCAATCCTTACGCTCTTTTGTTCAGAAAGACAAATTCTCCATCACTAGCAATTTTGGAAACTATCAGTTCAAAATTAAGTTGCCAAAAAGGAAGTTTTGTATACGCATAAAACTATGCATTGTCAGAATGGGAAAGCAGATGCAGCAGAAAACAATCATTAAGATGAAATTGAGAGAATAAATGCTGCTGATGACCTCACAATAATGGATATTGCTGGATGGAGCAATACGTAAAATAATGGAAAGGCAACCACTCACCTACAGGATTCAATGTGTGCATCACAGTAATAAATTACAAGAAAACAGCATTCATGACTGAGCACTAGCACTTTTTCTAGCACTAGCTAGGTGGCAGTTTTGGGCAGGGAGATAGCGAGCCCGCAGGATGTGTTGAAAACACATTCTCATCTGTGTAATTCAGAGAAACTTGTGCTGGAAGGGGCAATTCAAGTGGCCCATGTTGTGAAGCAGCTGTTGAAGTCGTTTGTGTTGCGTCCAGCTTGTTTGTCAACTGGATGATTACGTTTGAGTGTGCAACAGTTTTGCAGTGGACATTCATGTGAATAGACAGCTATTTTTCATACCTACACAGAATGTCGTACAGCACACACACACACACACACACACACACACACACACACACACACACACACACACTCTCCTGCGGCCATGGCAAGACCAGTTATTGATGCTCAATTACTGAATGTGGTTGCTCGAGCTGATGGATGTGGGCAGGTGGGTAGCGAAGATGCAAAGAGGGGGTAGCTGTAAAAGGCAGGTCTTTATACAGCTGACTTTTTGGCCACACAACAAGACGAAAAGAGTATACAAGATACAACAAAAAGATATGTTGGAAGAGGATGAGGGGGAGAAAAGAGCGGATGAAAAAGGATAGAAAGGCGAAGAGAGAAAATGGTAGGAGGAACAAAGGGAGTGGGAATAAAATCAGTGAATGGTCTGGACAGAGGACGAGTGACATGGAGAGAAGAGAGAAGGGAAAATGCAAGGTGAAGTAGTGCGGACAGTTTGGTGGCAGTTTTGGGCAGGGAGATAGCGAGCCCGCAGGATGTGTTGAAAACACATTCTCATCTGCGTAGTTCAGAGAAACTTGTGCTGGAAGGGGCACTTCAAGTGGCCCATGTTGTGAAGCAGCTGTTGAAGTCGTTTGTGTTGCGTCCAGCTTGTTTGTCAACTGGATGATTACGTTTGAGTGTGCAACAGTTTTGCAGTGGACATTCATGTGAATAGACAGCTATTTTTCATACCTACACAGAATGTCGTACAGCAACTGCAGCACAGCTGACATCTAAAATGGTTGTTTTCACACATAGTCCTGCCTTTTAACGAGTAGGAAATGCCTGTGACTGGACTGCGGTAGGAGGTGGTGGTGTGGGTGTATGGGACAGGCCGTGCACCTAAGCCAACTACAAGGTAATGACCCTTGGGGTGTAGGATTGGGAGTAGGATTAGAACAGAGGTGGACAAGGATATTCTCAGTGTTGGGGCATGGCAGAATGTCATGTAGTCAAAGTCTTGGTGCAGGATGTGGCTGAGCTTCTGGGTGATCAGATTAGTGCTGGTTGGTGGCTGGTTAAGAGGTTTCCTGGTTTCTTAGGAGCAGATTGCACAGGAGACTTGTTTATGGATTATCTGGATAGGATATTGTGTCAGTAAAGGGTCTCCTGCTTTCCACTGTGGATGCAGCATCCACGCATGGCAAGACTGTAGGGGAGGGATTTTTTTGACAAAGAATTACTGACAGATGTCAAAGCGAAGGTACTGCTGGTGTTTGGTGCACTTCATATGGCGAGACAAATTTGTGGATCAATCTGAGAAATGGAGATCAGCATCTAGGAATGTGGCTTGACGAATTGAGAAGGACAAGGTGAGGCACATTTGGGAATACGTGTTGAGGTTATGGAGGAAAGAGCAAAGGTTGTCCTTTCCGTGAGTCACGATCCTGAAAATGTCATCAATTAATCTGAGCCACACAAGAGGTTTCAGATGTCAGGTGGACAGGAAGGATTCCTCCAGATGACCCATAAATAAATTGGCAGTACCAAGGATTTTTTTGCATATTTGGCCTTCGAAAGTGAAATAACTGTGGGTCAGGATGCAGTTGGCTAGGATGATTGGGAAATAGGTTATGGGTTTTGTGTTGGGACAACTTTGGGAAAGGTAGTGGTCCATAGCCACAAGACCATGGACATGGGGCGGTTGGTGTACACAGACATCAGATCCACACTGACCAACAAGGAATCCAGTGGTCACGGGACAGGAACTGTGGAGAGGTAGTGAAGTAAGTCAGCAGTGTCTTAAATGTAAGATTGGAGGTTACAGATAATATTTTGGAGGTGTTGATCAGTGAAGGCAGAGATGTGTTCTGCGAGTGCATTTTCCCAGCCATAATGGCAACTTCTAGGGAGAGACATGTGGCTGGGTTTTCGGAATAGGAAACAAGTTGGAAGGCAGGAGGTCACTGGCGTGAAGAGGGACCTAAGGCCTTGAGAAGTTGCTTGAGACCATGTTGGACTTCTGGGATGGGATCATGGTTATAAGGTTTGCATGCAGTCATCAGAAAGTTGGTGAATACCCTCAGTTACATAGACACTACAATTAATGACCACTGTGGTGGAGTTATTGTCTGTGGGAATGATGGTAAGGTCTGTGTGGTTTTTCAGCTTACAGTGTGTTCAATAGGAATGATGTTGGACTGACCAGGGTGGTATTTAGGAAGGAAGGAGAGGTCAGGTTAGGTTAGAAGAGAGGAATTTCTGAAACACTACCAGAAATGACAGGGTAGAAGGGGATGAGTATTACAGATGGAGGGAGCTTGGAACTGTTGTAAACCAGGTTCTGTATGGGGTGTAAGGTGGCTGTTCTCACTGGGGTGCGTGGCGAAGAAGTCCAGCAAGGTTGAAATTAGGTTTGGTGCTAAAGATGCAGCCTTTAGTAAGTACTGAGACTTCTGCAGGGGTCAGAGTTTTGGCAGGGAGACTGACAACAGCATTACAGGATGGGTTTTTGGTAGTAGTACGCTTCATGGAGGGTGGAGGAAGTTTTTGGGGATGTGGGCCGCACAGTACATCAGCATGGTCAGGGAGCTATGGGGTGGGGGAGATAAGAATGATAGGCCTTTTTGTCAGCTATTGATAGTTCTATGCAGGCATAAGATAGGACCAGCTGGGACAACTTACTGAGGTGGTGCTGTGAATGCTGTTTCAACTGTTTCTATTGCGGTGATTGTATTCAGTTAGTTGAGGTTACAGAGTGAAACGATTTTGTGAAAGGAGCATTAATGGTAAGTCCATTATGAAGGGTATCATGTGCCAGACAGGATTATAGAAAGATAATGTCTGACTGGAATTTTGCAACAGCAAAGGAGAGATTTCAAAATTGGCAAAGGCGGAACGAGCACGATTCAGTTGGGTAGTCGAGGGGACAAAAGGAGTAACTTAAGTTATTAAAAATGTGCAAAATAAGAAGGTAAAAATTTATGGTAGAAGTTTTTTTAATGTATAGAAAGCTACATAGGAAGTTCAGGAAACATTTTAAAGAAGCAGAAAGAAGAGTGCGCACTCGTAAACAAATACGTTTATGAGCGACACTAATAAACAGGTGCAATCATAAAAGACAAGCCTGAACATGTAATGATATCGTAAATAAAACCGCATAATCTGCCAACAGTTAACTTGGGCAGTATTACTCGATAAAGGATTATTTTAAAACCACACTGGAATTGCACGAAGTTGTAGCATGGCACCTTTTAGTGTGGTGGGCCATTACAACAGCGGACATTCGCACTACGTAATAGTAAGTGGCCAATGTGTGTCCTGAATGCAGAAGAGAATGTAGTATAGAAATACAAGATCTCACGAACGACACCTGGGAGAGATTCCCAGATTGCATGGCGCGTTTGCCAGTTGTCACTATGTGTACTTCTCGGACACTAATACTTTTGCATATGCCCCCTACACTGCACAACAGAGTACTGGTCTTTGCTTTTCAGTTTTTTTTCCAAGTTAATCACTTCAAATATTGCTGCTAGCTGTCATTACTGTGATTGCATCAAGTCCGGGGCTCTCCCTGCCTGTGTGTTGCTGGGCCCGGTCCTCAGGCAGAAACACTGTGTGCATGCCTCCCATGCTGTGTGACTGGGTGTTTGTTTTCAGTTTCCTGTCAAGTATCCATTCAATACAATACACATGAAGGATGAACGAGTGTTTTGTTTGAACAATGCAAAGCAGTGGAATATTGGCTTGAATTCATACAAAAATTTCCCAGTTTGCATGTTACCAACAATCCGACAATACGCAGATTAGTGAAGAAATTTCAAGAGACTATATCTGTGTTACACAAATGAAAGCCTAGAGAACCCAAGGAACATAGAATAAAAAAGGTATGCCAGATTGGCTTGGTGCACTCTCATTGGCCAGCGACTCGTTATGTCACCCAGCAGCCAGACGGCAGCAGTCTTTCTCGTATAACAAAGTTTCGCGCTCACAGGGTGGAACACACTTCATGTTAGTGTTATATACAAGGTTTCCAAAAGAAATGATTTAAATATTAGTAGCAATAATGATATATAGCCACGCGAAACTAGTGGCCGATGTTCGCATCCGCATTCATGCTCGTACTAAAATGTAAACTTTCACGGCCGGAAATATCATGTCCATTATAATTATCCGGGCTGTTATGGCGTGGTCGGTTGATGACTTCTGTGGTGATTCCCAACGTTTCGTCTCCGACTGCGGGAGACATCTTCAAGGGGGTCCGTAGCTTGATGGAAGGTCCAACACACACACACACACACACACTGGCTCGCTACTGACTGCCGCTAAATTCCGTGTCCGCGCGCACCCGCGCCGCGGCGTGACGTCACATGTTTTGAAAACGTCAGTGCAATTGGCCGCTGTCCGACGCCGTCGATTGCCGTTGCCATCACCCAGTAGTGGACGAGTGGTACACATCATCTTTAACACCGGCATCCATATACCGTTTAATTTGACGCCCTCCTCCTTTCGGTTGAAATTATTTGGGTGTTTAGCGATTTCGATTGCCTCCCTGTATAGCCTTTCGTAGTATCCGCTCGTGGCTGCTAGTACTTGCGTCTCCTCGAAACGAATATTGTGGTTCCCTGGCTGGAAAGCATGCTCCGCAACAGCTGATCGTTCCGTTTCTCCTCTTCTACAATTTCCCTTGTGCTCTTCCAAACGTTTAGAAACAGTTCCTTTGGTGGTACCCACATAAACATCACCACAGCTGCATGGGATCCTATACACTCCAGATTTTTCCAATGGTTTGCGAGCTTCCTTGGCAGGCCTAAGGTATTCCTGTATCTTCCTGGTGGGCTTGTAAATTACGGTAATATTCCGCTTCGTCAAGATCCTCCCTATTCTTTCCGTTACATTTTTAACAAACGGCAGGAAAACCTTAGATTTTGCAGCAGCCTGTACGTCAGTATGACTTCTGCGTGGCTGCCTCAACGCACGTTTTATTTCGGCGGACGAATATCCGTTCTTCGTTAGTGCATTGTGGAGACGTTCCATCTCAGTGTCTAGCAACTCAGGTTCACAAATATTTCTAGCTCTGTCCGCTAACGTCTTGATAACACCCTGCTTCTGTTGTGGGTGGTGGTTCGAATCCCGGTGCAAGTAACGGTCCGTGTGCGTGGGTTTGCGGTACACTGAGTGGCCCAAACTACCATTTTCGTTTCTAAACACAAGCACATCGAGGAAATGTAGTTTGCCGTCTACCTTCTCCTCCATTGTAAACTGAATTCTTGAGTTTATACTGTTCAGATGTTCGTGGAACCGGCTTATTTCCTCCCTACCATGTCTCCACAACACAAACGTGTCATCCACGTATCGGAACCATACATTTGGTTTCTTGCTGGCAGTACCTAAGGCCTGTTCTTCGAATTTTTTCATTTATGGAACTGTCAACGTTTTTGCACTTGAATGCTATGTATCCTGCTAGATATTTTAAAGCATCATCATTCACGTCTTCACTGGTACACACTGAATCACTGAGCTCGAAATCTAAGAGCAAGTTTTCGTCATCTGTAGCGACATCAAATGATTCATCTGTTGCTCTGATACATAAATCACTTTAGAGAAAATGTGCAAAATCTCCCTCAGTTTCATCAGTAGGTGTCGGGTAGTTTTCAGAAGCAAAATTCTCATTTCTGTCCTCTGAAGCCGAAGCACCAGAAGACAAAGGTATTTCACTTGCACTTCCAGTCAGTATTAATAAATGAATTCTGTTTTTCACCTCGAAAGGTGTGGAGTGGTTGTAGACGACACCAAGGCCACGGATTCAGGAAAAGAAATTTTCCAGACAATCTTGATTAAGTCTGGCTGTCAATATATAAGTAGCTCTGGAATTTTTCATATCATTGTAAAGTCCAAAAAGTGGATTTATTGATATAATGAATCCCTTCTGAAACGGGAGAAGACTGTTTCTTTTTCCTACTCACATATTAGAACACATTTCAAGAAATCTTTTTAGAGAGTTTTCCTGACTTCTGATATTAAACCCATAACCACTTCTAAGGAGAGCTTTCTCATCTTGAGGGTATCTCGAATTCAGCACATCGATAACATCGTTCACCAGCTCAATGAAGCTTCCTTCGTGATCTTTATCCAGACGATCATGTCCACTGACGTTAAGATGAACCTCTGATACGTGGTGATTGATTGAAAGATCGCCTTTCTGATGTCTAAGGAGATGATCTACAGCCATTTTTGTAATCACAGTACCATCAGGCAAAGTAATTGCGTCACCAAGAAAATGATTTCTTAATAATTTAAGCAAATGTGGAACATCAAAAATAATCCAGACTTTTCTGCTACGATCAACAGGGTTTGAAAAAAAGAAAGAAGAAGAAGTCTTGGATGTAGACAAACCAAGTTGCTTCCACACCTTCTTTATGACATTCTGCAACAAATCACTAGACATTTCAACATCAAAGTCATAATACAGTGGCTGCTTCCACTTTGAAAACAAGCTGCGAACCATGACGACTTTGACATTGTTGTGTGGTCCGAGTACTACATCGTCGGACGAATCTCCTCATATGCGCATATGTGATACACGTTATGTTTTGAGGGTGTAGCTTGCTTTATAATTTCTTTCATGGATTTAATTCTTTGTTCCAGTTGAATATTTTTAATTTTCAAACTAATCAATTCTTTATCAGTTCTTGAATTTCCTGGTCTTTAAGTGAAATTAGCGGATCAGTAAAAACTGTCTGTGTTGCTGGATTTGTCCAGCTTACTTTTCTTCAGAGATAAAGTTTTCAATGTTGAGAGAGCTCTTTTTTTTTACTGTTCTAGTGTCACAGCGACGTTCTCTCTGTTAGAATGCTACCGGTAACATTCACGGTGCTAGGACCTGGAATTTCGAATATATTTCCATGCCAGTTTGGTATTTTTATAGACAGAACAGCATTACCCTGTAGCAATTTCCGTGTAGGTAGACCTAACAATTAATTCTGCAAGTCTCGTTTGTAATCACTTTCACAAAAATGTTCAAAACAAATTCTTGCATTATTAACATTAATTTTGTCCTCTCATTTATAATGAGTATCCATTTACACTGTAGTTCAACATTTTTTGGAAAACTATGATAAATTACGCCTTCAGTCTTACGTCCGCTATTACTACATTCAGCAACTGCACAATACGACGTATTTGTAGACTTAATTCCATAAATGACACTACAAGACTCACAGAACAAATTCGTTTCCAACTGAACTTTCTGCAGGACAAGAAATACACACAAACTAAAGTGTAACACGAACTCACACGCACGCCTTCGATAGAAACACCGAGCGACACCGTTGTAATCAAACTACAGTAGCTGCCACGTGACGTCACTGCTTGAGATTCATCATGGCAGAGAAAGAGTGGGAGGCCGCCTTTGCACTCCTGTGAGAGAACCTATTATTTTAACTAACAATAAATTAGATGAAATAGGGGAGGCCTTGGGCAGAAGCCCGAGACAACCTCTGAGCCGTTTGGCACATTGGACTAGTGTGTCAAGAGCACCTACTTAAATAGCAGTGTACAAACAGAAACCATACAAAGTAACGGAAGTGCATCCACTGAGGAACTCTGATACTGTACTTGACATCGTTATTGCAACCGGCTGATACAGACTGTGCACAATGGGGAAGTTGATCCTAGATACTTTTTTTCTGAAGAAGCATGGCTGCATTTGTCAGGGTACATAAATTCTCAATACAGTCAACGTTGGAGCACCAAAAATCCACATAAATTACATCAACTACCTCTGCATGCTGTGAAAAAAGGTGTGTGGTGTGCAATTAGTGCAAGACAAATTATCAGACCAATCTTTTTCCATAAAACAATATCTTCTACCAGATATGTGAACAAACTGCACCCTTTTCTGAGAACTAATACCCAATGAAAAGATGTATGGTTATTTCATGCAGGACAATGGAAGACCACACATCGTCAATCCTTCTGTGAGAGCTACGACAGCAATATAAAGTAGTTTTGATGACAGGATGGTTAACTGGCCGCCTCTTTCTCCAGATCTAAATGCATGTGATTTTTTTATCTGTAGGTACAGTTAAAAGACAATGTGTATGCAACCAATCCCCACACACTCAAAGATTTGGAAGACTGGGTTCGGTCAGTCATTTCCTACATTTCAGCAGCCGAAATTAATCAAGTGTTTGCTAATGTGTTCTGGAGATATCAGGCTGCTCTTACCACAGATGGACATCATTTTGAGCATCTACTGCAAATAAAGGCAAGCTTAGGTTAATCAGATGGCAACGTCGTTCATGCTTAACTTGGGGGGAGGGGGGCAGGGGGGGAGGGGGGCAGGGGGGAGGGGGGCAGAGGGGGAGGGGGGCAGAGGGGGAGGGGGGCAGAGGAGGTGGGGGGCAGAGGAGGTGGGGGGCAGAGGAGGTGGGGGGCAGAGGAGGTGGGGGGCAGAGGAGGTGGGGGGCAGAGGAGGTGGGGGGCAGAGGAGGTGGGGGGCAGAGGAGGTGGGGGGCAGAGGAGGTGGGGGGCAGAGGAGGTGGGGGGCAGAGGAGGTGGGGGGCAGAGGAGGGCATGTTATGGACTGAGGAGGATGAGTACGGATGGAAGAGCAAAGGCAAAGGGAGGCAGTGGGAACAGGTTAGTGGACGTTTAGGCCGGGGAGATTGCCAGAGCGCAGTATGCGTTGGAGAGAGAAGTCCCATTTGCGTAGTTAAGAGCAACTTGTGCTGGAATGGAGTACCCAAATGGCCTGCTTACTGAAGCAGCTGTTCAAGTCATTTGTGTTGTGTGTATGTGGACTCACGGCAAGGATAATCTTTGCTCTTTTCTCCATAATCTCAATACATATTCTCAAATCCACTACACCTGATCATTCTCAACTCATCAAGCCACATTCCTGGATGTTGAGCCCCACCTCTTCAATGTCTCCATAAATACGGCTGTCAATATCAGGTGCACCAATAGTACCTCCACTCTGACAGCTTTCCCACATTATATTTCAAAAAGTCTCTTCCTTACAGCTGCATCACCTGTGGACACTGCATCTGCAGTGGAAAACTAGAGTTCTTGAGATATATAGACACACACACACACACACACACACACACACACACACACACACACACACACACCGATAATCTTACCAGAGGCTTTACTGACAGACAATGTCCTATCCAGATCAGCCATAAACAAATCTTCCACGCCATCTGCTCCTCTGACACCAGTAAACCTGTTAACCAGCCACCAATCAGCACATCTCTTATCACCCTGGTCTTGAAAAGCTAAACCACCGTTTGGTGGCTTGCGGAGTATAAATGTAGAACCACATCCTCTACCAGGGCATCAACTACCTCACATCATACCCTGAGATGGGAGAATGATTTTGTCCATCCTTGTTCCAACCCTGCACCTCAATAGATCACTCCCTAGTGCAGGGCTTCCCAACCTTTTCACCTGGTGGACGGACCCCTTCTTCAGTCGAAAATCCATGGCGGACCCCTAGTCAGTCAAGAGCACAGTAACTTTAAATTTCAGAGCGAAACCCACGGGAACTAAAAGTTCTTAATGCTAGTTCCATGTTCCCAATGACCCCCCCCCCCCTCCCGAAAGTATCAATAGTCTTCGGTTTAGAGATGAATGAAAACAACTTGAAGGCCAAAAATGACTTATGAAATAGGTAGTGCACTGACAAAGCAAGTTTAACATTTAATGATGCCTGGGGCCGCATACGTGCCAGCGAGCGCTGTGACTGGTCGACAAAGATCGCTCCGTGCATGCATAAAAGGTTTCAGCGCATCTACTGCCGTGAGCCGTCGCACAAATGACCCCCGTATTGTTGCGAAACAGTCTATCAGAGGAGCCGCATTCTCTGGCACTAAACTGTGTATGCGTTCTCACTTAGGAACCGCAAAGGCTGCTTGGGAATACGACCTGAAGTAAAAGTACACGTTTTTCACATGAAAAAAAAGTGATGAATTTGATTTTCACATTTTTATTCAATAATTTTACTCATTATTTTACACGATTTGGTGACGGGTGGCCGCGGACCCCCTAGAAATAGCCGGCGGACCCCTAAGGGGTCCGCAGACCACACGTTAGAAAGCCCTGTCCTAGTGGTTGGTCCAGGTGCAAGACCTGCCCCGTACACGCACCATCTCCTACTGCAGTGTAGTCAGAGACATTTCCTACCCCAATAAAATGCAGGCCCACGTGTGAAAGCATCATGCTATACATATGGTATGCTGCAGTTACTGTACAGAATTTTACGTGAGCATGACAATTAACCAACTGCCTACTCACACAAATGTCCACTGCGAAACTGTGGCAAACCCAAAGTTTACCATCCAATTGCCGAACATGCTGGCACCGCAACACAAATGATTCCAATAGCTGCTTCATTATGCAGGCCACTTGGATACTCTCTTCCAGCCCAAGTTTCTCTGAACTATGCAGATGGAAATTGTTATGTGTGTTTATGTACGATCTTGTATGATCTCCATGTACAGTCATGTGAGTTTATCTACAATCGCACATGAATTACTGTTGGGCATATTGATTTGTGATTGAAAAGATTTATTTACTGGTGAAAGTGCTTTCACTGCATCCTGTTTCTTTAAAAGATTTCTTAAGTTCTTACATAGCTCTTTATATAGTATCTACCATTTATTGCTGTTCTAACACTTCAACAATAAATATTCACCTCCTTATTTAAAGATTTTTTTACATATTTTCAGTTTTTCATTTTGTCCCCTCGATTACCCAACCATGAATACCACTCAATCTACTTTCCCCAATTCTGAAATCTCTCCTTTGCCGTTGCAAAACTCCAATCTAACTTCTTTTTTTTTTTAATCTTGTCTGGCTCATGGTATCCCACCTAATGGGCATACCGTAGAAACAGGCACCTGAGACTGTCACCCATTCTTCTACAAGAACGTATATCTTCTTCCAAATCCATCAGTCCCTCACCCTTGCTAATCTGCTCCTTCATAACCATACAATTCAAGCTCTAAATGTACTTGACGACCTCTACTCCTCTCGCAGAATCATTTTACTCTGTTATCCCAATTAACTGAATGCATCACTGCAATGAAAACTCTTTGAGGACAAGGAAGGAGCCTCCCAGAAGATCGTAAATGTACAGTCAAGCATCCCCTGGGCAATGGCAAATACCGGCAGATCCTTCCACACACTGAGCTATATCTAAAACGACATGTAGTCCTAATCTAAAATGAAGAAAAGGCCTTTTTCAGAACCATGTTTGACAGTCATATCTCTCAACATTGAGGGCATATCAACTGAAAAACTAGAACTTATATCCAACACATGTAAACTTCATTCCTGTGATGTCCTGTACCTCCAGGAGACAGAGGGCCCTCACAATGCCGTCCCAATATTCCTGGGATGACCTTGGTGAACGAGTGCCCTCAGAACCAATATGGAAGTGCTCTATTTATTCGGCCTGGAATCAAAGTATCTAACATATAAAAATAACAACGTTAACAACACGGAAATAATTCTGTTACTATCAGAAGCACTTCCTTTCAGCCAACATGTCTGTCACCTACAGCTAATAATGGGAGACTTCAACTGTAACGAGTGTGGGGCTACCAAGACACAAATGAGGATGGAGAATTACTGGAAAACTGGGCAGAAAAACATGAGCTGAATCTCATCCATGATCAGAAACAGCCTGTGTCATTCAACAGTGCAAGATGGAAGATAGCGTGTAACGCAGACCTCATATTTGTTTCCAAAACCTTGTCTGGGTCATTCAATAAATTAGTTCCCAACCCTATCCCAAAGACCCAACACAGCCCAATCTTGCTAAAGTTTAGACCAGTAATAGTGCCACAAAAATACACTTTAAAAGACATTTTAACTTCAAAAGGGCTAACTGGAAAAAATTTGGGGACACCTTAGATGTGGAAATCTTAAATGTACCATTAAACACTGAAAGTTACGAAAAGTTCGTTCAAGCTGTTTAAAGATCAGCAAGACTCAGCATACCCAGAGGCTGCAGAACACTCTACATTCCTGGAGTTTCCAACGACATGAAACAAATATATAACGAATACCTGGAGTAGTACAGCCCAGAACCTTCCAGTGAAGGGGATCAGCTGATTGAAACTATAAGCAAAGACAGACAAGAGGCCTGGAAACATACACTGTAGTGTCTTGACATGAAGCATAGTAGCAGAAAAGCTTGGAATCTCGTAAAACAATTGTCTAGCGATCCGGCAGCCCCCAAGGATCATGTTTCTGTGACAGCTAACCAAATCGCACATCAGCTCCTTTTGAATCGTAAACCAACCAGGAACAGCAAGTGGCTGAAATATCACCTAAGCCATATTTCACATCAACAGAATTGGAAGCTGCTATCAGCTCCTTGAAACCCAGGAAGGCCGCAAGGGCCCATAGCTAAGGAATGGCTCTTACAATTCTATCATTTCTGCTTGTCTAACAAGATGGTACCTTAGCTATGGCCGAAGGCCAAGGTGGTAGTTATCCCAAAGCCAGGTAAATCAAGAGGTGATGCCAAGAACTATCGTCCAATATCGCTGCTGTGTTGCCCTTTCAAACTATACTAACATCTCATCTTGAATAAAATAGGACCACAACTAGAAAACCAAATCATTTCACAACAAGCAGGGTTCAGACCTGACAAGTCTTGCACTGCCAGGTCCTCTGCCTAACACAATACATACAGGATGGTTTTGAGAAGGGAGAAAAAACTGGTGTGGTGTTTGTCAATTTATCAGCAGCATACGACATGATAAACCACAAAATCCTCCTGCAAAAATTTTCAAAATGATGGAAAACTACCATCTTACTGAAGTTGTGAGACCACTGATCTCCAACAGAAGATGCTAAATGGAATTTCAAGAGCAAAGAAGTCGCTGGAGCAACCAGAAGAATGAGCTCCCACAAGGTAGCTTAGTTTGTTTTGTTTTGTTTTAGGACACAAAAAACAACTGAGGTCATACATGCCCCAGTCAAAACTATAGAACACAAACACGGAGACGAGGGAAACAACTATATGTCAGTCCTAATGGACAAAATAGGAGACTGCTAAACAAGACACTTGGAAAAATGGCTAAAAAACACCATACAAAAATGGAGATCCAAAACTAAGAATTAAATGGCCTTCACCATATTGCTTCAGCAGATAAAAAGTAAAACGTGGGCGACACCCCCCGCATCATTTGCTAAAATGGATGATAAATCAGATGGCAAACCCAAGATGGAACATAAATTGGTAAAAAAGGGGCACTCCAGCAGGTAGCGGTGGACAGTTAAACTTTAGACACTATGCATACAAAGTGGTAGGGCAACGCAACTGAGCAAATGACGATGGCTAAAAAGGCAGTGCCCAATACGCAGCCGAGTTAATATAATCTCCTCCCAGCGGGAGGGCCGAGAGGAGGTCACCCAAAGCACCGGGAGAGGCTTAATAAGCCAAAGTTTATTTCCATGACGGGAGGACCATTGGCAATACCAAAGGGACACCACCTCCTGACATAAGGCAACGCAGAGACCATCAGAGGAAATAGAGCTATTCGTCGGCTGAGATACAAAGTCTGCAGCCTTGTTTCCTGGCAGACATATATGACCAGGGACCCACAGAAACATGACATTGGCTCCACCAAGAGTGAGCAAGTGACAGTTTTCCTGGACCCACTGCACTAAGGAATGAGCAGTGTACAGAGACTTTGGAGGGCGATGAGTGAGTATGAGCAGAGAACAATTGGGAAGGCTGTGTCGCCGGATGTACTCTGTGGCCTGATACAAGGTGAAAAGCTCAGCTGTAAATACTCAGGAGTGTGCCAGAAGCCGATATCGAAAGACATTGGTGCCAATGACGAAGGCACACCCGACCCCACGGTCAGTCCGAAAGCCATCAGTGTATACAAAGATGACAGTGCTAAGTTCCATGCGAAGGTCTTGAAACTGTAGGCAATAGGCCGAGGCTGGAATAGTGTCCTTAGGAAGCGAATGACGGCCAAGATTAACATGGACCGCATCACGAAGCCAAGGTGGTGAAGAGTTCACACTCACGTGGAAAGTTGCAGGTTGCGTGAAGTTAAGCCGCCATAGCAAGTGGCAAAAGCGGACTCCAGGAGGTAACAGAGAAAAGAGACGAGCCCCGTACAAAGAAGGGGGTATAGGAAGGGTGGCCACGCATGGCAGACAAACAGCATGCATACCTGTCGAGGAGCAAGTCACGGCAGTAGGACAGTGACAGTTCAGCAGCTTCAGCATACAGACTCTAACCAGGCTGGTGTAGAAGGCACCCGTGGCCAAATGGATGCCATGATGATGGATAGTGTTGAGACGGCGTAAAAGCGATGGGCGTGCAGATGCATTAACAAAGCACTCATAGTCGAGCTTCAACCGGACAAAGGACCGGTACAAACGGAGGATCGACACCCCAAGAAGTACCATTGAGGACACGTAGGACACTGAGGGACTGCATACAGTGGGCTGCCAAGTGAGAGACATGGGAGGACCAAGAGTGTTTCCTATCTAGCATCAGCCCCAGGAATTTCATAGTGTCAACAAACAGAGGGGCAACACGCCCAAGATGAAGAGATGGTGGGAGAAACCATTTGTGCTGCCAGAAATTCATACAGACTGTTTTTTCAGAGGAAAAGCGAAAGACATTGGCAATGCTCGAGGAGTGAAGATGGTCAAGACAGCACTGAAGATGCCACTCAGTGAGATAAGGCCATGGGGAACTGCAATAGATGGCAAAACTATCAACAAAAAGGGAGCTGGAGACACCCGGCGGGAGACAGGCCATCATAGGGTTAATGGCGATAGCGAAGAGGACGACACTCAGGACAGAACCCTTAGGCACACCATTTTCCTGAATAAAGGTGACTGACAAGGCAGAACCCACACACACCTTGAAAACTCTGTCTTGTAAAAATGCCCAAAGAAAACAGGGCAGAAGCCCATGGAAGGCCCATGTGTAAAGAGTATGGAGGATACCAGTTCTCCAACAAGTGTCTTAGGTCTTCTCCAAATCGAAAAACACGGCCAGTCTGGGATTTCTGCAGAAAACCATTCATGACATGGGTGGACAAAGCAACGAGATGGTCGACTGCACAATGCCGCACTCTAAATCCACACTGTGCATTCATGAGTAAATGGCAAATTCGAGGCACCACACCAGCCGGGCATGAATCATATGTTTCATCACCTTGCAAACGCAGCTGGTAAGAGAGATGGGCTTAGGTATGGGTATGACGGTGGCTTCACGCCAGCATCCAGGAAATAAGCCCTCAGCCCAGATGCAGTTTTGTGTGTTAAACAGAAAGTGCTTGCTCGCAAGAGAGAGGTGCTGCAACATCTGAATGTGGATAGCATCTGGCCATGGGGGCGAGGACTGGGATGAACTGAGAGCACGATCTAGCTCCCTCACAGTGAAGGCGGCATTGTAGCACTCACGATTCGGAGAAGAGACTAATATCGCCCAAGCCTCCTCCACTCTTTTCCGATGTATGAAGGTAGGGTGATAGTGGGAAGAGCTCAAAACTTCCGCAAAATGGCAGCCCAAAGTGTTGGAGATAGCAACAGGATCCACAACGACATCAGCACCTAATGTCAGGCCAAAAATAGGGGAATGGATCTTGGTTCCAGTGAGCCATCGGAGGTTGGCCCACAGGACAGATGAAGCTGTGGAGCTGTTAAAAGAACTCGTGAATGAAATCTAACTAACTCCCTTCTATCCCAAAGAACTCGACGACACTTTGCACGAATCTGTTTATAATGAATGCAGTTTTCCAGCATAGGGTGGAAGTTAAAAATGCGGAGAGGACATCTCCACGCGAATTGCGTCGTGGCGTGCCTCACTCGACCAAGGGACTGGGACACGACGTGGTAAAAAGGAAGTGCGAGGAATGGAACATTCTGCAGCAGTAAGGATAATGTTGGTGAGATAGTCCACCTGGTCATCACAACTGAGGAAATCTTATTCTGCGAAGGTCGCCAGGGAGGAGTGAAGCTGCCAGTCAGCATTAGTAAGCTGCCATTTGGGAATGCATGTGGATAGGGTACGAGTCAACAGACGGAGAGCACACAGGAAATGGTCGCTCACGTAGGTGTCAAGAAAGAACGGACCACTCAACATGAGGAGCAAGTTGGTCAGTGCAAAAGGATAGGTCCAAATGGGAATAGGTGTGCGAGGAGACAGAAACTAAAGTGGGTGCACCACTGTTAAGGCAGAAGAGGTTGAGTTGGTTTAGAATGTCAGCAAGAGGGCAGCTCTCTGGCAGGTCCTGGGAGAACCCCAAAGGGGATGGTGCGCATTAAAGTCACCGAGTAGCAAAAACTGTGGAGATAGCTGCCCAATAAGCTGAAGGAAATCTGCCCTGGTGACAGCGAAGAACGGCGGTACATAAATGATACAGAGGGAGAAAGTCAGGTGGGGACGGAAAAGGCAAACGGCAACAGCTCGAAGACGGGTTGTCAGGGAGATGGGTTGACTATGAAGGTCATCCCGTATAAGCAGCTTGACGCCCCCATGAGATGGGATGCCGACCGCAGGGGAAGCTCAAAGCCTAAGCAGTCTTGAGGGCGTAATTTCGTTTCCTGAAGGCAGAGTATAAGGGGATGCTGCAATGCTAGAAACAGCTGTAAATCCTCTTTGTGCGACCAAAGGCCGCGAATGTTCCAGTGGAGGACAGTCATGAGGAGGAAGAGATGTTGGGGTGTCAACTCAGTGGCCGCCAAAGGACAGCCAGTGGAGAGTCGCTACTACAGGGCACAGAAGCAGAATGATCCTGCTCCATGGGGTCCACAGAAGCAATGGCGTGCTTGTTCGGCCGGTCGGAGTCCAATGCTGAAAAATGGTTGGTGGTGTGCACCAGTGAGACAGAGGCCGGCCAGGCTAAGTGACCACGCGGCAACACTGTCGAGCAGGATCTTTGATTTGGTGAAGGAGAAGACCGTTTGTCTTTAACGGACCTCTTCGAGCCCTCCTGGTTAGATGATGACTTGGGTGTTGTTTGGCTGGAGGGATAGGGGAAGTCTTCTCTGGAGTACTCCTGTCCTTTCCTGCCTGCTGGTTATGTAGTGGGTAGCTTTGTCCCTTTATGCGAGTGTGTGACAGTTTGTTGCACAGCGGGTGGGGGGGGTGGGGGTGCGGCAGTGCTACCTTGACACTAGGTGACTTTACAACCTCAGAGCCATATTTGAGGTCGCATGCCTGCATAGCCATGTCCTTCACAGAGTGAGGGGTAACAAAAACTGAACTGTTAGTGCCGGAGAACACAGGGTTTGCAACTAGCCAGTAACTTGCAAGCTACTGGGTAAGGCACTTTTTCCTTGGCCCAAATCTCTTGAACAGCCCGCTCATCTAGATATAAAGGTCAATCCCGGGAGGAGGCGGTATGGCCGCCATTGCAGTTGATACAGCAGGGAGGAGGAGGCGGACTTTCACCCTCGTGTGCCTCCCTGCCACAGGTTACGCATTTGGCTGGGTGTCAACAAGACGTTCTAGTGTGATTGAACCGATGACATTGGTAGCAGCACATCGGATTCAGAATGTACGGCTGGTCTGCGATGATTTTGTAGGCAGTGTTAATCTTCGACTGCAGCACCACCCTATCAAAGGTGAGGAAAATAGTGCAGGTGGGCACCAAGGAGGAATCAACCTTTTTCATTACATGATGGATGGCAATGACACCCTGATCAGAGAGGTAAAATTGTATTTCAGCCTTTGTTAGACTGCCAAGCAGCCTGGTGTAAATTACACCACAGGCAGAGTTCTATATGCCTCAACATGAACAGGGTAGCCATGGAGAAGCGAGGCAGCAAGTAGTAGTTGTGCTTGAGCATCAGAAGCTGTCTCCAATAGCAAAGTGCCATTCTGTAAACGCGAGCAGGATTTCACAGGGTCAGCAATGGCATCAACATCTTTCTGAATAGTAAGTGGATTGACTGTGGCGAAGGACTCACCATCTTCAGTACATGATACCACAAGAAAACGCGGTGCAGAGGGAAGGGTCTTCGAATCAGTAGCCTCATTACGTTTACATTTTGTCGACTTTGATGGAGAGGATGAGTGACTCATTGTGAGGAAATCCACAATGATTGCCAGCATCTCCGATGGTGCGCTCCTTCCAACTGGGGGCCCAACGCACAAGGGGCACTCTCACCTTAGGCAATTGTTCACACCTCAGGTCACACTTCCGAAACTCCTGACTGATGGACCAATGGGCAATATGGGAAGGTTACAGCTCAGGCATCCTGTTGTGCAAAGACCTGATGGGTGTCACAACACATTTGTGTGATAGACACAAGAGAAAACAGGTTCCACATCATCTGTTTTATCACCCCATTCCATGCATAAAATGCAGCCCCTTGTCAAATTTATGGGACTGTTTAAAATGCTTTATCCCCAAAAAATGAAAACCTTATGGACAAGTAACCCAGGTCAAGAATTAAACTAATTTTAAATTATGAGGTTATTTGGACACACCTACTTGAGAGTAGTAACAATGGAAAATGCTACAAATCGCTTGTGGAAAATGGACTCTTCCAATGTAAGATGCCTAGACAACGACTTCGGAATGTACAAGGAGTCTGACATCCAAGATGCACACAATGGAGTAAATGTGAGTCCAAATGGTATCCAGGCAGATTCCAAAATCAGAAAGACAGATCAAGGACCATCAACTCTAGTAAAATCAGCACATTCTGAATATGTTAAGTCTAATCATCATCTCCAAATTGAGGAAGTTTTGTCAATTCAAAGGGAAGAAAGCAGTAGCAGAACCATAGGAGACATAAGCGAAAGTTTTGTTCCTGAAAAAAACGAAGATAAAAACACAAGAAACAATTTTCCAGTCATTCGAAGTCTGATACACAGTTAATTGAGGACAACACTTCTGATGTGCAATCTGAAGAAGATACTGAGTGCATATTGTGAAGTCATCTTTTCTCTGAAGACAAAAAGAGAGAAATGGGCACAGTGCATGGAATGCTTTTTTGGGGCTATTTTCATTTCAAAATGACAAAACTAAGCACTCCGTGTCTATAATTACAGTTCCAGTTTCAAAACGCACTAGAAAGAAAACCAATGCTCAGAACCCATCAAATCTGAACAGCTTTTTATTGACACAAGAGTAAACACCAAGAGGAGGGGAAAATGAAAGGAAACGAAGAAAGAAAGATAGAATAAGTTTTACAAACAGACAGCACTGTAAGCATCGGAATATGCACACCAACAGAAGCGCAGCACACAGCTGTTCCTCAGTTTGTGTTTGAGATGCCCAACATGACTGTCTCCATGAAGGATCACATGCTACTGGTAAAACTGTCTTACAGGAGTAGTGATTGCGCCAGTAGCCTTGCAGAAGTTCAGGACACTCAAGGGTATGAAAAAAGGCATTGGACCAATGTCTGCTAAGGATATGGAGAAAATGATTACAGAATTCGCAAAGACAGGTTCCTTTCAAGTGCAATGTGACAGAGCAAGGAAACCAGTTTATCCGGTGAAGACAGGTTCTTTTGACGTGTAATGTGACAAAGCGAGGAAACGAGTTTATCTGATGTCTGTCTGAGATGTGGCCACAGCATTGCAGGAGGGGTTGAGTGGTGATGTGCAAACATGCAGTACATGAGGAATTTCTCGAATATTGGGTATACCTGTGAACATGGCGCATAAAATCCTACAAAGCATCATGTATTGCTATGCATGCAAAATAACCAATGTTCAGGAGTTGCTTCTGGCTGACCTGTCAGCAAGACAAATGTTTGCTCTGGAATTTCTTGCTCCATGGAAGTGGACAATGAATAGCCATGGAACATTCTGTGGACTGTAGCCCATTTACATCTCCGAGGACATGTCAATATGCAGAATTGTAGAATACTTGCAGTGGAACATCTGCAAGCACATCAACTCTTACCATTCCATTCTGCAAATGTGACTATGGTGTGGCTTGATGATACTGTTTATAGTACGGCCTTTTTCTTTTTTTCCCAAGGAGACGAGTCTGGCAGGTCCTCTGAGGCTGTGCCATCACTTGTAAACACTTCGAGAGTTTTTTGCACACCAATGTCATTTGCACACCAATGTCATCCCAACCCCTAAACAGCATGCATGTGCGTATAGGATTATTTTTATGCAAGATGGCACTCGTTCACACATTGCATAGCAAGTGACGCGGCTGCTGCAAAAGCATTTCGGAAATGCTACAATTATCAGCCATCATTTCCCCACAGCCTGGCCATCCACATCACTTGATCTTAACCTGTGTGACTTCTCCGTTTGGGGTTATTTGAAAGATTTTTTTTTTCAGTGCTCCAATTACAAATGTAGGTGAATTGAAGGCACAGATTGCACAATGCATTCTGAACATGACCGCTGAGATACTCCAATCTGTTGTAGCGCATGCTGTTTCTAGATTTATACTAGGGCAGAAAACTGTCTTGCACCAGTCTCGTGACAATTAGAAAACTGATGTCCTTTTGCTATTTATGTGGTTTTCAGAGTCACAACAATTAAAAAGCAATTTTTCTGTGGTACGACCTTACCATGGTGGATGGGCTTACCTAAATGACAGTGCCACAACTGTTGACTGTCAAACTTGTGATAATGCGCACTTAATGGTATGGGTAGTGTAATATGCAATTCAAAACATAGCCAATGTATTGCAATTCATGTATCACTTGTATCTGACTCCATCTACATTAAGACACTTACAGCACCACCTATTTGTAAAATTTTCATTAAGTTCTTTTTTTTGTTTCCTTCTGCATCAATAATATGCTGTTCAAATTTGACATTCTGACAGGTGGTTCTCTTCGTACCACATTTTGAAACTGGATCTTTAATTACAGAAACTCTGTAATTTCACTGTAAATTAAAAACCGTGAAAAAACTAGGCTTCAGAACTGGGGACAACATGAAAAAACTTTGAAAATTTTTGGTAAGGTCTTATGGGACCAAACTGCTGAGGCCATCGGTCACTAAGCTTACACACTACTTAATGTAACTTAAACTAATTTACGCTAAGGACGTCACGCACACGCACACCACGTGCGCCCACGCGCACACACGCACACGATGGAGGACTCTAACCTCCAACAGGGAAAGCTGCGCAGACCGTGACAAGATGCCTCAGACTGCTCGGCTACACCACGTGGCCGACAACATGAAAAAAATGGGATTCTCTGAGACAACAGATACCATTTCCCTGAATCTGAAAAAGCTGCTGCAAGTATGACAAAGGAGGAAAGAGTAACAAAGGAAAGAAAGAAAAGTATAGAAGATGAAAAGGACACTCAGAATCAACAAGATTGTGGAGCTGGAAAGTATTGATATTCAGTTTAAGTTTCAATTAATCAAAGTTTTTGCACACTTAGGTATCATTATTTCATACAATGTTAAAGTTACAAAAACAAAACTTTGTGTGAATAACAACACACAACATACAGTGAGCCAGATTATTCAACAATCTATTTAACATTTTAAGCTGGAGCATGTCATATGTTCTTAAATTATTAGGGGAAAAAATGACTTCAAGAAGCTTTTTCTTTTAAGTGATTAATAATTTAAGGAATAAAATTGGTTTTGACCCTTTATTTTGATTAGTGGGGAAGTATAGTGCACCTAAAATAAAAATTACACGTACTTCAGTATGTAAGATAAAAATCAACTATGAATTGCATTTGCATTTGTCATTTAGAGGTCACAACACACTAATTATGTGGTTAAAGTTTCATTTCAATGCCAATTACAGTTTTTGTGTTGTTATATTTCACAATACTAATAAAATACAGACCATGACATCCAAACCCTTAAGTGTTAAATAGCACAAATTCAACAAATAAAATCTGAAGAACAATGACTTCACATAGATTTCCATTTAACAAAGATACAGTTATATCAAATAATGTCATATAGAGTAGAATACTGTGAGACGAGGGAAGATACACATAATCGACGAGGCTAGTATATGAGGTCCACCCATCACTGGAACCAGTTACCCTCCTGTGGGTCATAAAATGCACCATGCGGCTGTAGACTGTCACCATACTCATCATTCATTGAGTTAAATATTGACTCACCTGAAAAGATGATGTGGTGCACTCACGATCTACTTTCATTTCAGTGGTAAGCCTACAGAGTCCGATCATCAGAGAGACCTCTCTATCAGCAGCACTATGGGCTCAAAGGTCAGTGTCTCTTAAGTGGTTGGAAATTGATTGTGAGCATTCAGGGAAATTGGTCTCATTGTTCAATCAACACCTTTCCTAAGCCCAACCCTCAAAGCCTGCCAATCACCCATTTCACACCACTGCTTTATCCAGTCCTGGGTACATTGAGGTTGAGAACCATTTCAAGCACAATGAAACTATCATACCGAACGAGTGCTAGGACACTTTCTCTATTGGCTTGGCCTGCATATGCTGAGGCATCCTGACAGTAAATGATTGTTGTATGTGCATCTGTGGTGCAGTGTGTTATGTTTGGCAATTTTCATGTTACACTCGCAACAGATCAACAAACAATACAATTTGGGGGGGGGGGGGGGGGGGGGGAATATCGAGGGGGTGCAAACCTTGGTTACTTCAGTGGAATTCCGGAGCCTCAGACACTGCCATGTGGCTACCACGTAAATCTAGAGATTTGTTCTTATTTGTTTGATGTAGAAGCAACACAGACTTTTAAACAGATAAGGTGTTAAAATGTATGCACGGCGATTCTAATTAAAGGTTAAAAACTCTAGGCAATGTAGACAACATGGAGACAAGTAAGTTAATGTAAGACACATGGGGCCGCAAATTTCAGGAAATACCAAAAGTGGGTGACAAATGTCGAACACATGATGCACCACATAATGCATATTGGTACACATGTAGTGACTGGGCTCGTCAATCCTATCCTTGTCTGCACTCAGGTCTAGCTGTTGAGTCAAAAAAACTATCTTGCAATATATGCAACTTATGTTCCCAGTGAGAATATTTCCAAAGCAGGACCACTTATAAAGGAACAAAGGAGCAAACTAAAAGTTAATTGGATGAAATGATATTTCTAAATAAAAGTTAATTGGATGACATGATATTTCTAAATAAAAATTAACAGGACTGGTAATGGGAATTAAAAATGCCAAGTGATGAATAACAACCGTTATTTGCTTTCTACTATTAGTAAATGTATGTAAGCAGATTCTGGGTACATCAACATATAACACTTATTTAAGTATACATACGTGCAGAATGCATAAGAGTGTGTGAGTGCTACATATCGCTTTGGTAGGCTACTCTGTTTTCGAACTCCTTTTCTAAATGTAATCTGTTGTAACCCATTGAAGTTACAAATGCACTGTAACCAAACAAAAGCTGTTCCTGCTTTGTGTTTCTTTCCTTTTGCCCCCCCTTTTTTTTTTTTTTTTTTTTTTTTTTTTTTTACAGTCTTTATGCAGTAAAGACCATGTAGGTCATTTACTGGTGGTAGTGCAATTCGGAAGTTTGTATTTCTTTACTTGTTATGCAGTATGGTAGGTTTTTGTTGCACTGTACTTTGCAATTAACCAGCAGAGACTGCGAGACTAACAAATAAACATCCCGACGTAAATACACAAATGCGTAACGTACTGCAACAATATACTGTCAGGCGCATGACTCCAACCCTGAGCCCCATGTGTTACAGTTGCACATGTAGGTTTGGAGCCAGATCAATGTGACTACTTCACTTGGGTTGGGAAATCAGATGTGGCAGACTGCACAATTCTGGTCGTTTTCTTTGGACTGCTTCACACAAAGGGCCCATAACTTCCAGGTAGTATTCCTTATTGATCATACAACGATAAGGTAGGAACTCGTGATGCATTATACCATTGTAATTGAAGAAAACAGTGAACAGAACCTTCACATGTATTCGAACTTTAATTTTTTTTGTCATGGCTCTTCAGACGGTTTCCATTGGAACATTTGGGTCTCCGTTTCGAAGTCATACACATATACCCACATTTCATCATCTGTTACTACCTTTCTGTAGAAGTTCTGGATCATCGTCTACTTCATTCAGCAATTCCCGAACTGTCTATGTGACATCGTTTTTGGTCAAAATTCAATGATTTTGGAACAAACTTCGCTACTACAGGCCCAGAACATTCGAAAAAATTGCTTGTCATGAGCCAGAGAATACGTCAATGTAATCGGCAACCTGTCTAATTGTGATTCTGTGTTTTCCCAAAACCATTTTCTTTGCTTCTTCCACATTGTTGCCACTAAATTATGTGCTAAAAACATTTGTACTACCCATAAACTCTTTCTTACTTGTAGCAGACCCACCCAAAAGCCACAGTCTACATTTTTAATGCAGTGCCGCACTTTATTGCATATTTCAAGAAAAATTTAATGCAGATTCTTTGATCTAGCACATACGAAACTAAAAATTCACCAAACACTCTGAAACACAACCTTTTCAACTGTCAACATAAACTGAATATTCAAAAAAGCTGAAAATTTAAGCATACATAAAGAAAATTTGTACCAACAAGATACGAAAAATTGAAAATTTCATGTATAAAGCCCATGAAATTAAAAAATTTCCTTTACTTTTTGATCACACCTCGCGTACCTCCTCACAACTGAGGGAGGTCCAAATATCAGTTGTTGAAGAAACACATATAGAATCTTTCAACTCCAAGTTTACAGTCTCTTTCTTTTTATGGTATTTTCTTCAATCATGTGGCGCAGTGTTTTCTATGTGGTATCTAATATTTTGAGTCCAACAGTACACCAAAACATCTAAAACCATTGTCCTCTAACAGAGTGGTTGAGAATCATGTCTTATCATGGACACTAGTGCTACATCTAGTTCTCATGGCGTTTACTTCACTCTGTAGAGCAGAATATTCGATCCAGAGCAGTGCTCCTTGTAATAAAACTTGTTATGATGAGATAAATGTACTAACGAATTTTGGATCATATGAAATGACAAATTCCCAATCGAAGACTCAAAATCCAGAAATCCATTGCTACATACCTATAAGAAAACGTTTAAATGTCAAATTTTATACAGACTTAATGTAAAAACAATGATGATTATGGACTTCCTAAAAAAATACACAATTGTTTGTATTTTATTTACAAAATGTTATGTTCCAAAGATGATTCTGCACATATAGATCAATACATGCTATCAATTTCTTTGCTACATGTTGTTAGATGTAAATCTTTGTCTTTGAGTAGACAGTTGTACGAGTTTGAAGTGCGAGGATGAAGTGCAAGTTGTGTGTGTTGCATTGATTTGTACTGGGAAGTAAAATGACAGAAAATATAAGTGTTAATCACCAGAAAGTCCACCAATGTTCATATGATTTAGCAGAATGAACCCAAACATCCTCTAGACTCTCACAAAAAGTTATACCAAAAAATGGATAACGAGTCTTCAACTTACAACAAAGAAGAGGAATAAAACATGAGTATTATTATTAAAACTGGTTATTCAAATTCTACTGTTGCTATCATTAGCTTCAATGCGTCACTAACTCAGTGTGGCAAGTGCTGTGAAAATGCGACCAGCCGCCCAAATTAGTAACTTACTCCAAAATTTAAAAATATCAACTTTGGGCAACAAGAGGGTGGTGATGGTCAGGTCCTGCAAGGACGCAAGTTTTGCTTGAAAGCTGGTCCAATAAAATTACACATCATACCCTTGGAAAGTTTTGAGTTTGGAGTTTGTTGTATGTTAACGGAGTCCGATATAAAAATTGGACTAGGGGGACTGCTTCGGGCACTATCTGACCTTTTGCATGGAATTCTTTTTCTGTGCATCTGAATGGATAATGTATATACCTGGGTATTTTGTCAGACTCTCATTATTGGAATGAGCCTGTGTATCCGTGGGTGTCCGTGTTTCATTGCTTAATAAATTGTGTAATTTAAAATGTCTGATCTTGCTTGCTGTATTTTTTCTAACATTATGGAGCTTTTCAAAACACTTTTTGTAACAAATGTGATCGCCAACCTCCAAAAGTATCGCCAGCACCAGCTTCAAGACTCATTTTCGTGCAAGCATACTGATTTGAATCGCAACCTTATTCGAATAAAACCTGAGACATGCAAGTTACAAGCACAGCAAGCCACAAGGGTGTATGTCTAGTGTCAGCATTCACTTCAAGTAACAATCTCAATGCATGTTGTCACAGTCAGCTACTGCACAGTGGCACACCTCCCCAATGTTTCGGGAGAAATGGTGCAGAACTAGAAGTTCGAGAAATTATCAGTGTGCTCGAGTTGCTGCACCTCATCATCAGAGAGAGAGAGAGAGAGAGAGAGAGAGAGAGAGAGAGAGAGAGAGAGAGAGAGATCTTGGTATGCAATTATCTTATCCATAAGAAATGCCATTATTAAAAAGGAAATCTGATCTAAATTCTTGACAATCATAATTCAGGTGACATGCATAACCTTTAGCCTGTAAGATATCTAAAACCATATTTGCCATCCTACAATTAACATTCATCATAAGGATATCAACATCCTACAAGGTGTTATCAAAAAGATTCTGTTCTAAGGCTGTACAGTCCAGAATCGGCAAAATCACTGGGTGGATACTTGAGCATCTCCCACTTGAGTTGGCTTAACTTCTGTGTTACAACGCTTGTGATATGAAGACATGCGTAATCATGAAGCAGCAGCAACGGCACCCCATGTCGCAGTTTTTCCGGATGTTTTGCCCAGCGGCGGTTTTTGACAGACATGCTGCCCCATACATATTCTGCACTCCCTAATGGATGTCTCCAGTGTTTATCCTTCAGCAGTCAAGAATAATATAACAGCATGTTTGTCCTGCTCAGACACATGTGGTAATAACATCGCCAAAGCTCATTTTTCAACATTTACAGCAAACAAGTCAGAAAGGTGTGAATGGCATACTAATCCCTTACCTACATGTTGTGCTACGTTGCATATACACTGTATAAACATGCTCAATGGATATATATATATTTTTTTGCATTGCTCCTTATAAAAACTGCACAGCATGTATTGTTCTATCAAATTTGAACTATGCAGTAGAAATAGGGACAGTGCAATAACAAAAACAAATCTAAATACTCTAACACACCAGGGAAGGAGGAGGAATAAAAAATGCTGTTAGAATTCTGTGTGCTGCCAGATCCAGAGAAACTTGCTGTAATGTGTTTCCAAAATAGGTTGTGGTTACTATCATATTTATATTAAAAGTAATATTGTTTGCAAAAACAATGAAACTCCTTTCCCTTGGCCTTTATCCCGCATCTTCACAGATTCGCCATGTTAATTTATATACTTGACATTGTTAGTGGTAGACAGTGACCAGATGCCCTTCCTGTCACCCCCATCTTTCTTCAACAAATAAGTTCTATTTGTATTACACTAACATGCCAAGAGTCATGGGATATCTCCTAATATCATGTTGGTAGCTCCTCTTGCCCAGCATAGTGTGGCAACTTGACATGGCATGGAAGTCCCCTGCAGAATACTGAGCCATGCTGCCTCTACAGCCGACCATAATTGCGAAAGCGTTGCTGGTGCACGATTTTGTGCATTAACTGACCTCTCTATTATATCCCATAAATGTTTTATGAGATTTATGTAGGGCGATCTGGGTGGTCTAATCATTAGCTCGAACTGTCTAGAATGTTCTTCAAGCCAATCATAAACAATTGTGGCCCAGTGATGCAATGCATTGTCATCTGTAAAAATTCCATTGTTGGTTGGGAACGAAGTCCATGAACAGCTGGAATTGGTCACCAAGCAGCCAAACATAACTACTTCCAGTCAATGATCAGTTCAGTAGGACTGGAGGACCCAGTCCATTCCACGTAAACACAGCCCACACCATTATGGTGCAGCCACTAGTTTCCTACAGTGCCTTGTTGACAACTTGGCTCCAAGACTTAATGGGGCCTGTGCCTCACTCATATTTTACCATCAGCTATTAGCAACTGAAATCAGGACTCATTTGACCAGGCCACAGTTTTCCAGTCATTTAAGACCCAACTGATATGGTCACTAGCACAGGAGAGGCACTACAGACGATGTGCTGTTAGCAAAGGCATTCGCATGGGTCATCTGCTGCATAGCTCATTAATGCCAAATGTTGCCGCACTGTCCTAGTGGATATGTTCATCGCATGTTCCACATTGGTTTCTGCCATTAATTCAGGCAGAGATGCCTGTCTGTCAGCACTGTCAACTATGCAAACGCCACTGCTCTTGGTCATCAAGTGAAGGCTGTCAGCCAGTGCGTTGTCCATGGTGAGTGGTAATGCCTTAAATATTGTATTCTCTGAACACTCTCGACACTGTGAATATTTGAATATTGAATTCAATAACAGTTTTTGAAAAGGAATGTCCAATGCTGCTAGCACCAATTACAATTCCGATTTCATATTCCCGTTGTGCGGCCATAATCACGTCCGAAACCTTTACACAAGAATCATATGAGTACAAATGATAGCAACACCAATGCACTGCCCTTTTATACTTTGTGTGTGCAATACTGCTGCCATCTGTATATCTCATACAGCTATCCCATGACTTTTGTCACCTCGATGTATATATTTATTTGGATTTTGGTACAAAGTTCCTGAAAGTTTACATATGGACCACAGTGCTATATGGAACTGAAACATGGAAAATATTGAATATAGAAGAAGAAACTTTGAAATATTTGGAATGTTGGGTTGTAGGACAAAACTGAAAATTTAGTGGACAGGTGAGATACTAAATGAAAAGGCACTAAAAATAACATTCAAAGAAAAGAGGATGTATTAGTGTGACAATTGGTACAATGTGCAGCACTAGTTGAATTGGGACTGGAATGAGCTGTAGAGCTGCACCAGCCCCTGATTAGTGAATAGCAATCAGTGTTTAGTTCATTCAGTGAGTGACTCATTACACACTTCTGTGTTTTTTGTTCTTGTTCCTTGTTCAGGTAACAGTTTTTAATTTTTTTACTACTTCCACATTTTACAAGTGTCAAGCCTTAGGAAGTGTACTTCAGTTCATTAGAATTGGTTCCCGAGCTTTCTGAGGCCACTACCCATTAACAAGATCAGATATCATCCAATACCCACCATTGATTAAACTGTGTCGTTGGCTCTAAATTTATTGTAATCTGATGTTGGCCGTGATCAAAACATGCTAATGAAAAAACAAATAGAAAATATTTTGTAGCACCACTACTATTTTGAGGGCAAATCTGTGGGAGTATGGACGTAGAGCATTTCAGCAGTCGCTGGAAAGAGCGAACTTCTGGCAAGTGCAAACTGTTGGAATTCCAATTAAAGTAACATAGATGTTTACTCATTATGAGACACACCAAGTTCGGCTCGGCAAAACTGCCAGCACAGCAGTAAGAATATGGCACTTACAGGCAAGGAGATTTCTCCCCCAACAGAACTAAACACAATGGTGCAATGGCATAACAGGTGTGCTGCTTTCTGGTATAAAGAGCTGTCATTTTGTAGCTTCCACTGGAGAGCTGGCTACTGGTGCAAGAATTCCTTCTGCTTTTCAGCACTGCTGACACCGTGTACTTGTGGCGCAACTCACATAACCAGATCATGTGCCACATACTGGGCTTGGTATCAGCAATCCCTGGCACATGTCTCAGCCTGCCAGATGGGCATTAGGTGCCACCTCGCAGGCCAAGTGGCTAGCTCAGAGGGGTGTTGCCACTATTCAACATTGGCACAGTGCAAATGTCTGAGCAAAATAAACATTTATTTTGATAACCATATTTCTCGGGGTCCCTCCAGCTAGCAACTCTGCCGCAACCCTCCACCATTGGTCATCCTGCACTGAAGGCACTCCATCCTTCCAGGGTCAGATTCAGTTTTAAGAAACAGAATTATTCAGAGAGGTTTATAATCACTGCAAATTCAAGGAATTCATCTCCTTTATTAACAAAATGGAGTAGTAGCAGTTTAATGGCACATGCTCCCTTAATTAAAATTTAGGCATTCATGGTAAACATTTCCTCTCTTAACCAAGAATCCCTTGGCACCTGTGTTGACCACCTCTCCCATGGTTTCCTCAGGAATGCCCACCAATAAACCAGCAGAACATGAATGGATACAGAATGCCCGGAACTCTGTTTCAGAGGAGGTTCACAAAATGACTAAGAAATTTGAGTGCCTACTACATGACACGAGTCATTTGCATCTCCTCCTCCTCCCCCCCCCCATATTAATTTCCTTTAACACCAGAGATGGTAACATTCTCTCCAACTAATCTTTACATCCTGCCACTCTTCTGTACATTCCCCCATAAATAATCCTCCATCTATTGTCTGTTTATCTTATTTTCTTCATTGACAGACTGTTCATTGGTAATATTCATTTTTCCTCTATTTCTTTTTGTCGTCTTCTTCGCCCGCCCCCCCCCCCCACCCGCCCCTCCCCATTTTTTCTCCCATCTTCTTGTTTTCTTTCCTCCCCCCCCCCCCCCCAAATTCTTAAACCTTTAGCTGCTGTGGACATGTATACACATCCTGCAACACTGTTCTCTAGTTGCTGTGGGCATGTATACGAACTCCGCCTGTGTTTCCCTACAGTACTGTGTATGTCTGTGTGTCCTGAGCCTGTTACTTCCATATCTCCCTGAGTAAAAAACATTTCGAGTATTTATCATACAACATACATGCCTCTTGCATACTATCAATTGCAAAAAACCTCGTTTCAAAAATCTTAATCGTTTATGAGATATGACAATTATTATGAGCACGTGATTTGCAATGTGTGTAGGCGTTAATGGGCACATTGCACATGACTGCCCAGATGATATGAAACCCAGTAACTCGAGAATGAAATTAGAGACCATTCTGTTACCAATTTTGAATAAAATTTTTATATTTTTCTACATTTAATTCATTGCAGTATATGAGCTAAAACAAACAACATTTAAAGCTCACACAATGCATTTTTACCTCTGCAATACCTTTAAAGTATCACGCAAAGTTTTACTGGTCTGCCTTTCTGACTCTCTGTAATTTTACATGTTTCTCAAGTTGATTCTCCTTTTAATACATATCAAACAGTTTCACAGCATGCTGTAAAATCATGTTTGTTTTACACTGAGAGTGCCACCATTTGACAGCTCAATTTACATTTCTGTAAAACTTTTAGAACTCTAAAATGGAATTTTAATTAAATAAGAAGTGATTGTGAAATTACCTGAATCCTTCTGACCCTTTGGAGGGCTGGCCCAACATTCATTTATGACTTTAAGCACTTCTTCAGAGCTTGCAGAAATGGATGAAGGGACACATCCTTCAGATCTTTTAGTCACCATTGTAGCTGGAGCCTGTTGTTCACATTCTCCAGCAGCAGTTTCCTTTTAATCATAAATAACATAAAAGCGACAGTAATAATCACATCTTGATATAGTGAACAGTTAAAATACAAAATTTAACCGTCTTACCTTGATTTGTTCGGTTGCTTTCTTGTGTTTCAATTTTAACATGGATGCTGTAACTATGTGCTCACACACTTTTTTTTCTCTTTTCTCCATATTAGGTCGATTAGTTGGTGTGTACATAGATAGCAATACCATATTTTCCTTTGAATTAACATCACACAATTTATCAGAAGGTTCACGAGCCACATCTTTGAAGAGTTCTCGTTTTATTGCACACGGTTCATTACCTCCTGGAACTTCACCGTCATCAATGAACAACTGAAAAGGTAGTACCTTTTTCTTTTTGGTTGTAGATGAGAAAGATCTCACGTCGTCATGCAACGGTTTGTTGGGACCACACAGAACTGAATGTGAAAACAGGTTTTTGTTTTTATTGGGGAAGCCAGAAAAGCCATTTTCTTGCTCTATTTTAACAAAACCCGCTCGGCCTTTTGCATAGCAATTTTCTTCGTCACTAAATATTGGAAATTCTGGTATATGGTTCCCATTTACTGAAATCTTTCCTTCCTGCATTTCTCCACATTGCTCATTCTCATTCCCCTGCATCAAAATAGGACTGCTCAAGCCCTCTACCTTGCTAGATAACAATACATTGTTTTTGTTATCTGAGTAAGACATTACCTCCTCTGTCTTTGAACAAGTGAAGATGTTATCAGCCTTAAGAGTTTCTGGGGCACCTGTAACACCACCTGTAGTAACTGAAAATGTGCCTTGGTTTTGGGGTTTTTGCTGCTCATTTACAGCTAATAACAAGGGAGATGTACAAGAACTGGGCTTTATAGGTAACATAATGCCTGCAGTTTCTTCTTTGTTCAATGAAGCGAAAAAATCGCCAGCTTTAAGAGTTTCTGGAGTACCAATACCATCATCTGCGGTAAACACTGAAAAATCACTTGTTTTCAAAGATGATTTACTCTGACTGATCTGCTTTTGCTCCTCATTTTTAGCTGCTAAGAAGGTTGGTGCAGAAGAACTTGACTTATTAGATGATAGCATAACGTCTAGATTTTCGGAATGACGAATTTCCTCTTTGTTCAAAGAAGAAGTGAAAAAACCACCAGCTTTAATGGCTTCTGGAGTTTCAATATCACCAGCTGCAGTATACACTGAAAGACCATTACTTTTCAAAGAACATTTGTCTTGACTGATCTGTTTCTGCTCATTTTCAGCTACTAACAAGGATAGCACAGAAGAACTTGGTTTACTAGCTAATAACATAACACCTACGTTTTCGGAGTGAGGAATTTCTTCTTTTGTCAAAGAAGAAGAAGTGAAAAAAGCACCAGTTTTAACTGTTTCTGGAGCACCAATATCTTCTTCTGTAGTAAATAATGAAAAGCCACTCCCTTTCACAGGAAGAGTGCTTTGTTGGTTTAGTTTTTGTTGCTCATTTTCACCTAATAATGAAGCAGGAGAACAAAAACTTTGCTTATTGGATGACAATATAGTGTCTTTGTTTTCAGAACAAGGCACATCTTCTCTGATCAAAGAAGAGGAAAAACTGCTAGCTTTAACAGTTTCTCGAGCACCAATATCATCTGTAGTAAACACTGAAAAACCATTACTTTTCAATGAAAATTTGCCTTGATTAATTTGTTTTTGCTGCTCGTTTTCAGCTACTAACAAGGCAGACTTACAAGAACTGGGCTTATTAGAGGGTAATATAATGTCTGCATTTTTGGAATGAGGAATTTCTTCTTTGTTCAAAGAAGTGAAACAACCAACAGCTTTAACTGTTTCTGGAGGACTTACACCACCTCCTGTAGTAAGCACTGAATACCCATTCCCTTTCCCCAGAAATGTGCCTTGGTTGGTCACTTTTTGTTGCTCATTTTCAGCTAATAACAAAGCAGGTTTATAAGAACTTTGCTTATTAGATAATACAGTGTCAGTGTTTTCATAACAATGCAAATGATCTTTGTTCAAAGAAGCAAAATTATCAGCACGTTTAAAATTTTCTGGAATACAACTGCCATCTATGACACGTTGCTTAGCAACTGGTGTCAATACACTACGAATGTCAGAAAGGCACAAATTGTCCATTTCTGCCAGTTGATTAGCTGCTGAATCTGTGCTTGTAGGGCCTTCCACACAATGCTGATATTGACTGTTAGGCACTGATGATTGTTCTGGCAGTTTTGTTTCCTGTGAGTAACATTCACTTCCAATTGTGCTGATTTCCGTATGGGTACACTTTTCATAGTTATTGCATAACGCACTCAACTGTTGCTTGTTATCAAACGTATTGTTTTCTGTATAATTACATAAATTACTCTCCTTTTTAGAAATGCTGACACTGCTTTTCTCTGATACAAATGCCATTACAGGATTAAGATTTTCTATATCTGCACTGTGTGGAGGCATACACAGTGTTATTTCCATCTGATCCACTTCCTGGCGCTCTGGAATCCCAAGCTCTGAAAGAGAGGAAGAGAGATGAAAACGTGGGTATTACATATTACAAAGCATATCAGTGGTATAAACTTCATGATACCTTTGTTCCTCCTCTCTTTGCATTTCATATATTTTACTGCTTTAAGTTCTTCAAGACTATATTCTGTCCCACCAGCATAAACCTGCAACACAATATTCCAACAGTTTTCTTGTTAAAGAAGCATTTCTTTATTATATGTCTAAAAACTGAAATTATGACATTGCAATAACAGTCACATTGCTGGGAACAGATTACAAAAACAAATTTACCTCCAATGACAATTTCAAGCAAAATACTATAGCTGTGAAAACTATGTTATGACACTTTTCTGTGCACTGTGTAAAACTCGCTGGAGTGTTTTACACATTACAATATAGTTTTTAGACAGCAATCTAGACATGCAAAACAATATTAAACAATGAATAAAAATAACAACAATGAAAAACAATTTTAAGTTACTGTTTCTTCAACATCTGTTAAACCTCTAACTGATTCTACAATTGGCAATTCTTGCTCCTTTAAAATTACAGTCCATTGCGTTAACTAATGTGTTACGTAACTCAGTAATGGCAACAAGAATGTCACAAAGTGCAGAATATTGCCGATGACTGTGATAAAAGACCTGTAATTATACAATGAATACTGTGTGCATCTCTTCTACTACTTTTTCTTTGCCTTCTCTTATTTCTCTAGACTGTCACCATTGTTATATGGCATGAGGCATTGTTAGTGACAGTGACTGGCTGGATGCCCTTCCTGACGCCATCGCTCCACCTGAGAAGAAATCTGTGTATCCCATCTGTATACATCTGGAGTAAATCTCATGTTCAAGAATTATAATGTTTATAAATGTCTGCAGAGCATGTAACTGTGGCAGATGTGGGTAACAGCATGGTATTTACCTAGATGTATATGGGAAACTATCTAAAAACCACACCGAGGCTGGACAGCTCACCAGCCCCTGCGATCAGCCCATGAGGCAAGTTTGACCTGGGGCAGGCTGAATCTCTGAAGCAACACACTGATGCGCTCAGCTACCTGGGCGTGTGAATGATGTATGCACAATGTATGATTAACTTATCAGCCAACTGAGTGATTTTGGGTAATGTATAGGGTGATTATTATCAAAGTTAAACTTCCAAAGCACTGTAGAAATACCACCACTGGTCAGAATGATGTCAAATTGCAATGGAATATTATTGGAGAATGGGGGAAACGTATGGCAGAAGAAAAATAAATAGTGTGAAAACTGATCAATAGATGGTGCTGTATGTGTCAGAATACATAAATGAAAACACCTGTCATGCACACAATCCACTGAATTTGGTATAAACGCTCCGGGTACATGGCTTTTCCTCCTTTCACATCTATGGCGTTCGCCATGACTGTCCCAACGCAGGACTGAGCTCTGCTTGTAAAGCTGTGTTACAAGAATTATGACTGTGCACACGTCACTCTGCAGAAGTTCCAGACTCTGAAGGGTTTGAATAAAAGGCATTGGTCCAATGATTGCCATGGGTCTGGAGAAAGTGATTCGGGAATTCAAAAATGTGAAAAGATGAGTTCTTCTGGTGCACAACTTGGTAGAGGGAGGAAATGAATTGATTCTACATCAGTGGAAGCAGTGGCCACAGCAATGCAGGAGGCGGCGAGTGGTCATGTGCAAACGTGTACTGCACGGGGAATTTCCCAAACATCAGACATACCAATGAGCATGGTGGGTAAAATCCTACGAAACATCCTTCTTTGCTGCCCATTCAAAATTACCCATGTGCACGAGTTGCTTTCTGTTGATCTGCCAGCAAGAAAGACCATTTGCTTCAGAATTTCTTCCTCGCATGGAAGTGGACAATGATTGGCCGTGGAAGATTTTGTGGACAGACGAAGCCCATGTCCATCTAACAGGATACGTCAACACACATGAATTGTCTAATATTTGCAATGGAAAATCCACACAAAAATCAACCAGTACCCCTTCATCCTGAGCAGGTCACTGTGTTGTGCAGATTTATGGCATCATTCATCTTTTTTTTTTTTTGAAGAGACAGGTGCTTTCAGTCCTGTTACCTGTACCATCACTGGTATGCCCTACGAGGGTCTTTTCCACAACCATGTCATTTCAGCTCTCCAACAGTGTGGAAAGGTTCATTTTTATGCAAGATGGCGCAACTATGCACATTGAAAATAATCTAGTTAAGCAGCTGCTGAAGCGCTATTTATTCTGGCTGCGGGGCTAGCTGAAAGACGACATGTTCAGTGTTTCGATTGCTAACTTAGCTGCACTGAAGGCACGCGTTGCGCAGCACATTCTGAACGCGACACCGGAAACACTTCGATCAGTTGTGGAACATGCTGTTTCTCGATTCCAACTTGATGCATAAAACTGTGGACAGCGTGCTGAAAATGTTTTTCATCAGTCACACTGAAATTAATAATCCGATTTGATCTAGACTGATGCATTCTATGCATTTTTTTTTGGCCTCAGGACAATAAAAAAACCGATTTTTCCCATCTGATGTGATATGGCCTTGCCGTGGTGGATGGGCTTACGTAACTAACAGTATCACACCTGTACACCTATGCACACTGAGTACTACAGTTTGTTTATCGTCAAACGTATACCTTGGGCATTGTTGTACGAGTCATTTGTAGTCAACCACTATTAAATTATGATGCTTACAGCGCCATCTATTGCTACATTTTGTAACTATTTTCCTTCTGCCATACATTTTCCCCTTCTCCGATAATATTCTGTTGCAATTTGACATCATTCTAACCAGTGGTGTTATTTATACAGTGGTTTGAAAGTTTAATTATAATCCAGGTTAATGGTTCCTACAAGGTCAAAGTCATTCACTACACATATCTACATACAAAATAGGATTGTGGTAAGTTTATTAGCAGACATACAAATTTGTTAGCTCTCAGAGTTCGCTGGCCTTAATAAATCACTCGCAACTGCAAAGTTTTGTCATAAATGTCCAAAGCTTACTTGTCACTTTATTGTAATAACCGATGCACATCTCAGTACAAATCATAAATTCAACAAAGTTTAATCTATCCTTAATAATCACACCACCTCAAACTCCTGATATACATAGGGACTTCAGAAAGTAAGATATACATGTCATCTCACGCTAAGACCATTGCACAACATGTGAGCAAATTGTCAGTCGAGAATACAATTTCCGGGTTTCCTGCAGGTACAGTTCCACTGCAGTGTAGCCAATAAGTGAATCATAGCATAAGAGTGAAATAGCTTGGCAACTGGAAATGTACTCCAAAGTTGAAGTACATGGGGAAGTATGGTTCTTGTGGACAACACGTCTAAATCACAAAAATTCACTGTGAAATTCTGGCAGTAGAATGTTCCAACCATTGTCAACAGAGACCTTGTGACTATAGTAGCATGTATCTGTTTTACCTTGAAGTGTGGTTCAGCATTAAATTAGCCTGGCATCATAACATGTAATTTATTTTTTGAATTCCCTTCATAGTCAAAGTCATCAGGAACAAGGTTTTGACAAAAGTTGAACCTTACAGAAATAATTATTATTTTATTATGCCTATCCTGTATACTGCCCCTAATGTGTGAAACCGCTTCACACACACACACACACACACACACACACACACACACACAGTGCCCACATGCCTCATACCAGAAAACTATATCGTCGTTCCATGTGGCAGCCTAAGGATCACTACCATCGGAAAGAAAAGGTACACCTAATTGTGAGCATATGCAACATGCTTACAGTACCACTCTGCAGTAACAGCTTTAATATAAGCATAGATGGAAGGGATAGAATATTATGTAAGCACACAAATACTTGGCCAGTTTATAGGGGGGCAGATCAGCTGTAGTCTTCCATCTCATAACTAGCTGATATTAGAAGTTGATACTGGCTAGTTTGTAATTTTCAGTCACACAGCAGTGTATCATGTGCAACTGACAAAACACTAGCAAACAGCATTCACAAGCCACTGTCCATCAAATAGTGTCTCTGAAAGAGAGTGGAATATACAATGCCTTGAACTTCCACAAGTGTAGTCACAAATAACTGTTGGCATGGAATTTTCTGTGTTCAATTAATAAGGATAGGCAGCTGCAGTTTTGCATACAACATGATATAAGCCTATGTTAATAAACAGATTAAAAGAAATCAGCAGTGTTGGTGACCATTATATAAAAGTTAAATATTTATTTACCCTAATATGAATGCTGATGCGAGTTACCAGCATCTAAAGAGAAATTGTGGATCAATGCATACACAAAAAGAATGAGAACTACATTTACATCCAGCTGAATACAAGGTTACAAAAAAAAAAATCAGTAAAAAAGGAAATCCGACAGACCACCACTCGCCACATGGGAAAAACATGAAAATTGTTCAATCTTTGGCCAACATCTTTGTTCAGGGCCCACGCGCACACACGCGCGCACACGTAACACTTGTATCCCCATCAATAGGAGTAATTTGTTATCTGTTTTACGTAAAAGCTGGCTATAAATCTACTCCAGGTTACTTACTGTTTCCTGATGATTGGTACTGGTGACTTAAGTGATTTTACAATGATTTACACAAGATGTGGGCAGTTATGAACAGTGCTGTATCATGTACCCTGGTGTCCAAAATTAAAGCAACAAACCGCTGTTTCTCTGTCCTGTGTTTAATTCATGCTATAATCGTACAAACTTTCAACAGATGTCCATACAATTGGGTACTACATGGAAGATGGCATTTCAGTCAATGGACAACCATGCCAATGATGGCGTCAGGCACCTCTCAAACGGGTAGTGTTTGCCGGGTAGTTCCACATCCACAGCAGCCATATATACAGTCCCAAATGGTGCAGTATGGCACAGAGAAGACACCTACCAGAGGAGGGCCACAGGAAGCAGGACAGTTGCTAACTGATGTGGCCAGATGGCTTAATGTGAATCTTTCTGTTGTTTCTCGGACGTGGCAACAGTTTATAGAGACCAAAACTGTATCCCAAAGACTAGTTCAGGACTGACTGTGTGACATCAGAGAGAGAGGACCGTTTTTTACTGTCAGGGCACAACGCTGCTGCCTTGGTTCTGCACAGCAATTGACACCTGACCTCGCAGCATCCACTGGACATGTTGTATCGAGACAAATAGTGTCCAGAAGGTTTCGGCAGAGTGGCCTTTATTGTTGGAGACCAGCTGCACGTATACCTCTAACGTGTCTTCACGGAAGGGAATATCTAGAGTGCAGTCTTCAACATGCCACCTGGACGGTCAAACAGTGGGCCAATGTTCTTTTCACACATGAGTCCCGATTTGATCTGGAAACTGATTCTCGACCGATTCGCTTCTGGAGTGAACATCAAACATGATTTCAGATCCAAACACTGTGGTAACAGACCAGTCCTAAGGAGGATACCTAATGGTGTGGGCAAGAATTTTGTTGACCAGTCTAACACCTCTCCATGAAACTGGATGGGTGAATCACCAAGGCTTAACTGCTCTAAGGTATCATGACGAGATCTTGGGATCTCATGTACGACTGCTGTGAGGAGCTGTGGGCCCAGACTTTGTACTGATAGACAATAATGCTCGACTTCATAGAGCACATGCGGTTGACATTTCCTTGGAAACGGAAGGTATTGCACGCATGGCATGGCCTGCTCATTCTCCCAATTTGAATCCCATAGAACATGTCTGATACACTAGGGAGACACGTTACATCACATCAGGATCCACCAACCACTCTCCAAGACTTGTGAGCAGCTCTGTAGGAAGAACGAGCATTATTGTCTCAGCACGAGACTGACGACATCATTTACAGCACGTCCCATCGCCGTCAGACCTATATTGGAGCCATAGGTGGTCACACCCCATACTGAGCAAATTAAACAGTTGTCAGAATGTGTGTGCGAATCCAACAAGCTGTAAAAACAAAGAACGTGTTTTTACAGCTATGTATGTTGCAGTTGTTTATGTCCTGTGTTCTTTACATTGTTTCTACTTGACTAACACCTGTTTATACTGTTTTGTGGTAAAATAAATGTAACCTTGCAAAATTTCCATTTGTTGCTTTCATTGTGGACACCAGTGTATTTCACTGTCTTAACTACATCCTGGGATTCTGGATGGTGTGCTCTTCTTCAAGTTACATGGTATAGGTCGTCATCAATGACACAGATGACATCAGTTATTACATTCCATCTTCAACTGATCCTGATGCTCAAATCCTTGCATTTTGATAGCCTCTTGGCCACCTTATCATAAACATTTCCATCACAACTGGACTGAGCCACTAGTTACGAGCCATAATCTATCTGAACTCAACTCCATCTGAAGAGGCCTCAAAAAGCCCAATGGTACTGACTGACTGCCTTGTCATCCTCAGCTGATAGGCATCATGCTTGCACATATGAAGGGCATATGGTCAGCAAACTACTCTCCTGGCCACTGTCAGTTTTCTTAACTGGAGCTGCTACTTCTTGATCCTGCAACTCCTCAATTGGCCTCACAAGGGCTGAATACACCCCACTTGTCAACACTGCTCGCCAGGCCCAAATGGTCACCCAACAAAGTGATAGCAAAGCCTGACAGCACTTTGTTGATATGATGGGAACCTACGCTACCACCGCGGAAAGACCATCAGTATGATCTAGCTGCCTGATATACAAGAATTCACAACTGTTATCTGTTACTATGCAGTTGGTACGTATTTGCTGATCATATAGGATAGTGTTACATCCGGCTATTGCAACATAGGTGTTTAGTCATATCATTTGTTATGAGATACCTAGTACTCTTAAGTTGTGCATATTTGCTAATGAAGGTGTGAGCTGGCTGTATTGTGCCTCTTACAGTACTCATTCTTTGACAAGTTAGGGCAGCCTAATATGTGGTCTATGGTTTCAGCGCACACTCCAGAGTGAACATCTACCATCCTCAACAGTTTTCATTCAAAACAAAAATCATGACCCAACCACAACGTGTGTGTGTGTGTGTGTGTGTGTGTGTGTGTGTGTGTGTGTGTGTGTGAACTGTGTTACAAAGCCTGTGAACAAAATCGCATAGAACTGTGCAGTAAAAGAGTGAAATCTATAAATGAATATGTAAAAATTTAAAATGTTAAGCAAAGTAACTGTATATGGCTATTTAGCTGCAGTTTTACTGAATTAAAAATTGACAGCACAGAAGGGTCTATGACTTGTGAATGCTTAAATTCTCTCAGTGATATGGGTAATGGCCTGGAAGGGATTTCTGTCTTCAGGACTGTTTAAGTTTGCTCTCTCAATTCTGAAGTTACACTGCAGAAGTCAGTATCATTACCTCCTTGCTCTATGGGGACTTCAACATGAATAATTTGAACATCAGTGCGTCTGACAGAACAGTCCAACAGGCACAATATTTCAGCGAGCAACCCTGACACCACCGTGATTTACATGTGTCGTACCATCTGTACACTGATGAACTGACCATATGGGGAGTGCATGAATGAGGAAAGGTGACTTGCTCAGCCTTATTGATTGCTGTTACATCAGGTCCATTATAATAGATTATTTTTACAGTTTTGAAATTTTAGTTTTCTACAACAATAAAATGATTGTATCTATGGTACAAATGAAAGATTTTTGTTACCTGATGCTCGTATCCCAACTTCTGGTGGTTATTTTGACAATCACAACATGCCTTTTCAAATATCCCATGGCTGCCAATTCTTTACAGCCATATCTGATGTGTCATATGGTTTCCTTTTGATCCTCATTTCCTACAGCTGTATATTTCTTATTCATTCAGAATATATTTGTGTCAACAAGATGTTTGATGCTACCAAATAAACATTATCTTGGATGATGATATCTGCATGTTTCTTGAGTAATTCTTTTATTATTTTTATCATCATCATCATCATCATCATCATCATCTTTCCTTTCTCAGACCTTTTTAGGTGTGGTTAAAAATTGAAAGTGACGCGGACCTTGATCAAGCGTGACTTCCTTTTAACTGTACGGTATATGTTATACTGCATTTAGGAACTTTCGGGTAATTGAACATGTATCAATAATTACGGATTTCTGTAGTTGTATATATAAGTTTGGATGTAGCTGTATTGCATTGATGTACTGGTGGATATTGTGTGGTATGACTCCTGTAGTTTATAGCATAATTGGTATAATGTCAACTTTATCCCGATGCCACATGTCCTTGACTTCCTCAGCCAGTTGGATGTATTTTTCAATTTTTTCTCCTGTTTTCTTCTGTATATTTTTTTTGTATTGGGTATGGATATTTCGATTAGTTGTGTTAATTTCTTCTTTTTATTGGTGAGTATGATGTCAGGTTTGTTATGTGGTGTTGTTTTATCTGTTATAATGGTTCTGTTCCAGTATAATTTGTATTCATCATTCTCCAGTACATTTTGTGGGGCATACTTGTATGTGGGAACGTGTTGTTTTATAAGTTTATGTTTTAAGGCAAGCTGTTGATGTATTATTTTTGCTACATTGTCATGTCTTCTGGGGTATTCTGTATTTGCTAGTATTGTACATCCGCTTGTGATATGATCTACTGTTTCTATTTGTTGTTTGCAAAGTCTGCATTTATCTGTTGTGGTATTGGGATCTTTAATAATATGCTTACTGTAATATCTGGTGTTTATTGTTTGATCCTGTATTGCAATCATGAATCCTTCCGTCTCACTGTATATATTGCCTTTTCTTAGCCATCTGTTGGATGAGTCTTGATCGATGTGTGGCTGTGTTAGATGATACGGGTGCTTGCCATGTAGTGTTTTCTTTTTCCAATTTACTTTCTTTGTATCTGTTGATGTTATGTGATCTAAAGGGTTGTAGAAGTGGTTATGAAATTGCAGTGGTGTAACCGATGTATTTATATGAGTGATTGCTTTGTGTATTTTGCTAGTTTCTGCTCGTTCTAGAAAGAATTTTCTTAAATTGTCTACCTGTCCATAATGCAGGGTTTTTATGTCAATAAATCCCCTTCCTCCTTCCTTTCTGCTTAATGTGAATCTTTCTGTTGCTGAATGTATGTGATGTATTCTATATTTGTGGTATTGTGATTGTGTAAGTGCATTGAGTGCTTCTAGGTCTGTGTTACTCCATTTCACTACTCCAAATGAGTAGGTCAATATTGGTATAGCATAAGTATTTATAGCTTTTGTCTTTTTTCTTGCTGTCAATTCTGTTTTCAGTATTTTTGTTAGTCTTTGTCTATATTTTTCTTTTAGTTGTTCTTTAATATTTGTATTATCTATTCCTATTTTTTGTCTGTATCCTAGATATTTATAGGCATCTGTTTTTTCCATCGCTTCTATGCAGTCGCTGTGGTTATCCAATATGTAATCTTCCTGTTTAGTGTGTTTTCCCTTGACTATGCTATTTTTCTTACGTTTGTCTGTTCCAAAAGCCATATTTATATCCTTGCTGAATACTTCTGTTATCTTTAGTAATTGGTTGAGTTGTTGATTTGTTGCTGCAAGTAGTTTTAGATCATCCATGAATAGCAAATGTGTGATTTTGTGTGGGTATGTTATTATTATTATTATTATTATTATTATTATTATTATTATTATTCATTACCACCACCACCACCACCAAACATAACAGAAGCAATACATACACTGCAGTACATATTTCATAATTAAATGAACAGAAATAAATAATAAGTTTAATCACTAAACAGTTTTAATGCATGAACACGTCACATCGACTTTACTGAGCCATTTTGATATAAGCTATTCCCTTGAACACTGCATAGGACACTGAGGACATGAGTATATATATGTAACTGTCAAAGTTGCACCATATTTGTTACGTTTCCAAACCTCAAAGAAATCACAGCTGTGCAAGGTTTCTGTTTCATCAAGCAAAATCACTCTGCAGTTGGTTAGTGGCTATGCATTTGATTTGACTCCTTTGAATTCAGCTATGAGCTCTATTCATGGTGGGATTCCAGGTGTTTCTTAGATTTTATCCAGTTGTCCAGATAGGAAGCGGTGTATTTCTCGAACTATCCTGTAGGTACAATAGACTTCATAATGAAACGGCTACTTTTATGCCATGAATTGGTGTTCTGTGGAAGTAAACAGCTTAGCTGTACCCCTATAGGCTGCCTTTTCTCTTCTAATTGGAGCAATGCCAGCCAGGAAATAAAACTTCTTGGTTGGGGCTGGTCATAACCACTAAATTACCGATCTGCAGCTTTCATTTAGGACAGTCAACTTTCATGGCATGAGTTGATTTATACCACAGTGGGCTATCACATTCACCAGTGGAGAAGCGCATTACTAAAACTGTAGTTTTCACAACAGGTTGTTTGCCTGTCCCAAGTTGTTTTGGTTAATTTTCAAAGTATTTAATTTCTGCCATCTATATTCAGCTTGATGTGGTACCACTGTTCCCGACTTGTTAGATCTCGATATAAGATAAATCCCAAGTAAATTAAATTTGCACACGGCCTCAGAATTATACCTCACCATAATGTCACCTTTCTTGACACTTGTTTGTAGCGAATATGAAAAGTATATATTTTAATTTTAGTAGGATTTGGCTCAAGTTGGTTTTCTACACAGTAGTGTTCCACACTTTCAAGTGCTTCTGTAAGCTTTGAGACAGATTTTGCCACTTTTTCTGTGGATCATTTTTGCTGCAGCAAGAAGAAAAAGTCACAGCACAAGTTGTCAGTTTTAGTTACCTAGTTGGTTTATCATATGTACATCCATTACTGAAATGCAAAAAGATACAAGAATAAGATGTAAGGCAGCTGCTTATAGGATAGAAGTAGAAAGCACATTTAAAAGTGTGCAAAACCAGAAAGAACAACATGTCACCATAACCAGCCCAGCAGATGTTCACAATGTGCATACCCCACTCCTGGACACTCTGCAGGCAAACTTATACAGGGTGTCCCCAGAAGAATGGTCAATTTTCAGGGATATGGCAGGAACAATCATTTGAAGCAAAAAGCTTTGTAGGGGCATATGTCCTATCCTGAATGTTATCTGAGACAGAACACGTTTAATGGACATTGTATTTATTTTCTGTATTATTCAATACATTGTCAGGTTTACAAATATACAACAGTTAATAAACATTACAACACATGTTTTACAAAGGACCAATTGAAGAATACATATTTTAACACATTTGTCTCTAAGCATTATCATGCACCTCACATTACAGGTCACAATAAATGTTTGAATATCCCACCCTTCAGTGAACATGTGTTGCCTGTCTAAGTGGCTCTGCACATACCCCAATGAGGGCCATAATGTCCATGATGCACACAAGAAGCCCATCTTGCATCTTCACCTTTTGTTTGTACACCTCAGACTTCATCCAAACCCATAAACATACATCTAATGGCATAAGATAGACAATCTGAGTGGCCAGTTCGTTGCACTACCACAACTGATCCAGCAATTAGGGTAAGCGCAGGTGAAATGTTCCTTCACACATCTGGTAATACGTAGAGGGCTCTATCATTCCGAAAGTACATTGCAGGCTGAATGTCCAAAGGAACGTCCTCACGGTGTTCAAAAAATGAATGTTCCAAAAAATGCAATTAATTCTGTCCAGTCATTTACTCTTCTCAAACCAAACTTGAAAATTGGTATCCACTGTAGTGTGTAGATTTTCCTGCGACTATGATTATTCCGTGTGTTGTTGATTTCATTCTGTATAAAAGTTACTGTATCAGTAAATAACATAACTGCAAGCAAATAATGATTTCATTTAATCAGTGACAAAATTTAAAGCATGTGCCACTGTCGCCAATGAGAAGCTTGTGGACACGCTGTATGTGAAATGAACACCAGTTTATAGCATGTAATTGTCCCCATACACATGTTTATGAGATACTAACACATGCAGAAAGCAGTCGTGTGCTGGTATTAGAAATATGCTGTACCATTTAAACAACGTGTTGCTGTTCCTGCAGATTGTTGAACTGCTGGTTCTGAAGAAAAATGGGAACTCTGAAGAACACCTGTTTCACACAGTGTGTGCTAAAAACTCTGGTAAATACTATGATGAGAAATTCAACATGTCAGAAAGTGGACAGTATTGTTCGGCAGCAGCAGCAGCAGCAGTTGCTGCAGCAGCACTACTTTCACAGAAGCTGTAAACACACACAATATCTGATTATTTTTCATTATTGTAGAGGTGTGGCATTTTAGCCAGCATACTATGAACACAGTCTACCAATGCTTCTCTCTGATACATTCTTAGTCCCTCCCACTATGTCACTCCCAACACACCCTGGCCAACTGCATGTTCAACAGCCTAGTTAAAGGGCACAAAGACATCCCGAACAAAGAGATTAGAAGTTATAAAGGGACGGTGGGTTAGAATAGCACATCAAAGAGGTTGAGTGGGTAAGAGAGAGATGTGTACCCTAGCCCAAAATCAAATGCACATTAAATGTGTTTTATCTCAGAAAGCATTCGGAATATGGTATACAACCATAAGAAGTTTTTTTTTTTTTTTTCTAATGAGATTTCCCATAATATCCCTGAATATAGGCCGTACCTCATAGGACACCCTATATAGTGGTACTCCATCCTCTAAAATAATAATAAAGCTGCAATAGTCAAGTTCAATGAGCTGACTTGTACAAGAATTCATGCTCTATCACGAAAGTAGATGTCTGGTGGTAACATTAAAATGGGCAGGCACACAGCCAGTCATTGTTGCTTGCTGTGAATAATCAAATATGCTGGCACAACGCAGCCTTGTGGTCTATGGGTCACACCTTACATGACCACTGATCCCATATGCGTAACATCACCCACAACATGCTTCAAAACAGACATGTGGTGTTTATTCATGCAAGTAATTTTAGGAAAAGAGTACAATAAAGACTGACACTGTCCTGTAATTCTTAACCTCACTGCAGTTATGGCAGACATCTGCAAATAACCCACACATACCTACAACAGCACACGCTTTTATCCAAAAGGTAACAATTATTGTGGTTATCAACACCCACACAGACCTCTAACTATACAGGACAAGTACATCTACCTATTAGAGTCCATGGTAATCTCACATCAAACTTCATTTTTAATTAACTCTTATTCTATGTTTAGTTTATGTAAACAGAGGGGGTCCCTATTTCCATTACATTTTTATTATGTCAATGAAGGCAGAACAACTTATGAGCCTCAGGATATCTAATGCCTCAATTTCAGATGGATTCACTTTCAAATGGTCATTTACAGTTGCTGTGTAATTCCTTTTGAGGCATTTGCTCCTTCGAGAATGAAGTTTCCCTGTTAATACAGCTGAATCCACTTCTTTATAGAGCCACAGAAAGTTGCTTATAAATAATACTTACTATTGAAATTTAACATACCTGGTCCTTTGGATACATCGGCTGCTGATTGGGACTAGGAACTTCAAAGATTGCAATTGGGCAATTAAATCCATCATCTTTCTTTTTAGGCTTCAGAGCATTTAGAAACATCACAGTATTTAAAGGCTCAGGCTGTGCATTTTCTTCACTAAGAACTGAAAAAACAACACATGACAAGTTCCAATAACTTCCTGAAGTATGGAATTGACTAATGTAAATAATAATAATAATAATAATAATAATAATAATAATAATAATAACAAAGAGATAGAGGGGCTGGCCAGTACTTACCTCAGCTCAGTACAGCCGATAGATACACATAAAACGGAACTGAAAATTTACGTTCCTAGCTTTCGGAACAAATGTTCCTTCATCGGGGAGAAGAGATGGGAAAGAAAGGGAAGAAGGGAAAGTAAATTCAGTTACTCACAACCCAGGTTATGAAGCAACAGGGAAAGGAAAATAGGGAGGGTAGCAAGGATGGAGGCATGGTTGTCAGAGGGAAGCCAAAGATATTCTACTGTAAGTACTGTGCCAGCTTCAAACCAAAGAGGATGCATACAGAAGTAAAGAGGTATATAGTATAAAGATAAACACAACTATGTAGGATGAAAAGATGGGTGAATGGCTAAAGAGGAAAGGGAAAGAGGAGAAGACTGAAGAGTGAATGGGAGTGAGGTTGTTTAACGTAGGTTCAGTCCTGGGGGATGGCGGGATGAAAGGATGTGTTGGAGTGCAAGTTCCCATCTCCGCAGTTCACTGATATTGCGGAGACATGGCAATATCCTTTCTTTCAGGAGTGCTAGTTCTGCAAGGTTCGCAGGAGAGCTTCTGTAAAGTATGGAAGGTAGAAGACGAGATACTGGCAGAAGTAAAGCTGTGAGTACCGGGTGTGAGTCGTGCTTCGGTAGCTCAGTTGGTAGAGCACTTGCCCGCGAAAGGCAAAGGTCCCGAGTTCGAGTCTCGGTCGGGCACACAATTTTAATCTGCCAGAAAGTTTCAACAATATAATTCATTACTAGTATTCAAACAATGAAAAATCCAGGATGGAATAATGACAACTTTATGAAAAGGATTGATTGCCACTCACCATATAGTGGAGATGCTGAGTAGCAGGCACAACAAAAATACTATTAAACATGTAGGCTTTCAGCCAGATGGCCTCCTTCTGCAATAGACTCACACCACTGTCTCCGACTAAGAAGGCCTTCTGGCCAAAAGTTTAAGTGTTTAGTAGTATTTTCTTGCGCCTGTCTGCAACTCAACATCTTTGCTATGGTGAGTAGCTTGTTAGTATTCACCCTGAGATATAATACAACTCCCAGCACTATCTCCTGTTGTAATTTTACAGTTTCCTTTATTTCTATGAACTTAATTTCATTAGTCAACAGTAATTTCATTAGTCAACAGTAATTCAAATGTGCAAAGGCCAGCTGGACAATGGGAAACTTTTAAACATATATCTTTAGGTACCGTCAAATGGGGTGATTTCGGACACCGGAGTGAATTCGGACAGTATGGCTTATTTATTCTTTGCCACTGCATAGAAACAAAGAGTTACTTATTTTAACGTCCGTGCACCTGTTATTTTAAGCGCAAGAATGCATTTATCGCTTTTCACGACTTATTTGTTTCCCTACGTGAATAATTGACGAACAGTCTCAGTGTTAAGAATCCATGCATTATCGTAAAATGGAAACTTTCTATTGTTGCACCGAGCGGGAAGTTATTATAACAGTAATCGTCGATGGACTCAGTAGTTAACAGCATTGAGATAATTTATGTACAAGTTTGTCGAGTTTCTCGTGCAAAGTTATAAAATAACGACGGTTTTTGTAAAACTGTGTACTGTGTGAGGTGACTTCGGACAATGCCAAGAATGTATAAGAGCAGGAGAGGTGCTACAGTACGGTGTAATTATGACCCAGAACTTTTAGATAAAGCGGTTCGTGATATTCAGAATGGTAAATTATCATACAGAAAAGCGTGCGATTTGTATGGCATACCTAAATCAACCCTACAAAATAAAGTGCAGAAAGCACATCCGAAAAAAATGGGATGACAGCCAGTGCTAAATAAAGAAGAAGAAGAAATGTTGAAGCAAGGTATCTTGAGGGCTGCACATTGGGGATTTCCCTTCACTAAATTGGATATTAGATATTTATTTAAAGGCTACCTTGCTAAATCTGGCCGAAAAGAGAAGAAATTTCATTACGATCTGCCAGGAGAAGAATGTCTGCATTAATTCCGCGAATGACAGTCAGAAGATCTTTCGGTTCACTTAAGCGAAAATACTAAACGAGCTCTTGCAGAAGTGAACAAAGAGACTTAAGATGTTTTTCTCCGATGTCAAGAGAAAGCTGGAAAATCTTCCACCATGTGTAAAATGTCACCAAAATCAAATAAAAAGCATGTAGAATTTAAAAAAAAGGCAGTAACTGTTTGAATTCACCCTCTATATACTGTAACTTCGCACAGAGATTTAAAAAAAACATGTGTCCGAAATCACCCCAATCCATGGGGTGACTTCAGACACTTTATTTAACTGCCACAGATAAATATACCTACACATATACTTTCTGGTTATGGGATACTTTATTTGTTACACACATACCCTACCACTTCCATAAAAATCAATTTAATCTAACAATATATACGAAAGTTACAATCAAAATAACGACAAAACCGTCCGAAATCACCCCGATAGATGGTCCTTCAACCCATTCCTGTTCAACTACTCCAATACAAAATCCTACCTCCTTGTACTTTATTGGATTGTAACGACATGGTGAATGATCAGAAGACAGACAAGAAACTTAAGAGAGCTCGGATCAATGGAGAGATGCATCAGAATGCAAGTGGGATATTTATCAGTATGGCTCAAAGAGAATTCACGGTGTGCAGCTTCAACACCACTAAACCTTGTCTACCTAATGACAATGGCTATTTCAACTAAACTAAATTACAGATTTAGAAGGTTGAAACACCTAAGATTACTAGTACCAGATGACTAAACTAGCCTGCAAATTTTATCCACCAGATGACTCTATATTGGATTCAATAGTGCATTTTCACTGAAGTAGTGTGTAACAAAAATGCCTTAGAGACTTACAGTAGTTGTATATGCTAATTCACAAGACAAATTTCAATACAGACAACACTTATCATAAAGTGGCAAATGCATGTATCATCTAAGACTGAAATGGCCTCTTGGTGCATATTGACAGGCTGAGTAGTGAATACAAAAGCCATGATGTCCCAGTCACAATTTAAAACAGTGCACTTTAACTGATATGCACTGAGAATGCAGGTGGCCATTTGCAGCAATTTTCTATTGACAAGAGCATTCAAATTAAAGTTTCTGACCAAAACATGCAAACTTTGAAGTCATGAAGGTGGTGCACAACTTTGTTTAGTTTACTTAAAGTCAAAAGTTTTTTTCTTTCTCATCAGTTTCTGTGTAACCTTTTGCCTACGTTTAGTCAGAAACTGGTCTACTCCTAGGCAACAGCTACAGTGCAGTTCATAACAGCTCAGAGGCTTCGATAGTGAATAACTGTTGCATCCCACTTCATCATTTAATATATAATAACAAAATTCATATATGGTGGAGATTTAAAATTATACTATGGCCTGAAATTTTGATATAATAGGTATATTATATAATTGTTGTGAACAGATATACCTGATGAAGTGTATTAAAGAAATAAATAAAATGGACAACACAAAAGTCTATTATTGTATGTATCCTACACTTGCACTGAAAAGCAACCAAAGATGACTAAGAACACAAAGTAATGTGGCAAACTGGTACAATTAACAACTAAATGCACAACAGAACTTACTGTCAGAATGGTAAAATCATTTTCATGCATGCATGACAGTGTAGTATGTCTGCAGACTGAATGTCTTGTGTCCTGGGAACTCTACATTTGATACAACTCATTATTACTGAATTCTGAAGAAAAAAAAATTTAAAACTTGAATCTGAGGCACAAATATGAAACTGTGAAACAATATTTTGATTTTGAACACGTTTCCTGATCAAGTTGTTGAGTTCTGCTTCTAGGTTATTGGCTGTTGTGACCACCCGGACAAATACAAAATTTATTCACTACCCATATATCCCCTCTGACATATGTGGGTTATGATGAGTAATTACTAGGATGTGTTTCTTTACTATCTACTGAAACGTTAACAATTCCCTGGTCTTAACAAATTAAATAATTTGTTAAAGAATACTGCCACTCGCAACAGTATTAAGTTAATTACAAACAAACAAACAAACAAATTGATAACTTACCCTGAAATGATGGTTTAGCAGGGTGAAAGTGATAGGTGCTTTTTTGTTTAACACCACTCCATGGGGTAGGTTTCTTGGTATTTTCTTTTTTCAGCATTTCAAGGTGTGGGACAGTCTGCATTTTATTCACTGACCTTGCTATTCCAGGGTCATTTTCAGCCTATAGCATTCAGAAACAAATTAGCAAACAGATAATTGAGAACATTCATACTTATGGCTCAAAATTAGTCATCAGGTGCAAAAAGGATACATTACACAAACTCTGGAAAAAGAATGAAGGGCAGTCAACTCAGATTTGGTCTTACAAGATTTAAATCAACTGCAGAAAAATAAAGTGAATTCTTTCCCCATGCAAATAAGAAGTAATTCAGATTAGTTGTTCAATAAAGTCTACAGTAGGGTATACAGATGTCTCATTCTGCTTTACGAAGAAATAAATTGAGACCGGCTGTACTAGCCAAAAAGTGCTGTTTAAGTTACTTCCTGATGTCTTAACACTTGTCTTTTCATCTCATCCCTTCTTCTAGCTAATATTTACACATATTTTTACCTCACTAAATCAGAGTGATCTACTCATTCAATGAGGTTTCAGGATTGCTCCAACAGAAACCTATGTACATGTGTCTCCATATCAATTTTAGGTATAAAAACAGTGACTGGCACCAGCAACGTTCAGTGTAAAACTCACCTGAAGATGGTTGAATTTCAGTCAGCCAAAATATTGTGGCAAGTCATCTGGCTCCATGTCAAAAACCTCATGCAATATTCATTATGCTGGGAAAATTCCAAAATCAACTTCCTCATTTCTTATCAGTCCATTTAATAATTTTTAGTATTCTTCAGTGTACATTATATCTCAAAATCTTGCCAAATTAGATTTATTTATTTATTTTTGTTGCCAAATTTGAGGCCTATTTGGTCTAAGTTGGTGTGTTTGTCAAACTCTGCGTAATTTACTAAATTTTGTGTTATTCTTACTAACTGCATCATCACATCAATGTTTGTTACACACGAGATGTAGTCTGTTTAAATTTATACACAAACCTCAACCTTGAGGAGATTACAAGTCAAAATGCTGTTTTTAACATTAAATAATCATCAGTTACAAATATTAGTAAACACCATCATTAGATTTATAACATTTTACAGCAAAATTATAAATTTTTCAATATCATCATAAAATCGCCAGTTTAACGTTGTTTCATTAAAAACTGCTAATTTTGTGTTATTCATTTTTGCGGAATTCTCCTGTCCCTAGTTACATACAGACTTTTGCAACTAATACAAATCGTATGTGGACTGTATTGGGTTTACTTTATTTTAAACATCTTCAGCGGTCAGATTTTTCATTTCCTACTTTATTTTTTATGTTATACACACAGGTGTACTGACTGTATTTTTATCTCCGTATTGTGTATATCTACTTGCATACAAGGTGCAGGTGCACAATACGAAAAGCAAAATACATTCAGGGCCAGTGAAGCTCAACATACTAAAAATCACATCTATGTGTAGAAACACATTAGGAATGAAGTAGGAAACAAAAAGCAGACCAATGCATTTAAATGACACTAAACAAATGTAGTCTAAATAAGATTTTTATAACAGTTCCAAAAGATGGTATGTAATCTATATATTTGAAAAATGTACAGTTAGTTTGTAACAATAGGTTTGTATGTGGCAGGATTCCTTCAGCCAGCCAACGTTCAAAGCTTGGAACTTCTTATGCTGAAATATTCATGAAGATCTAACTACTCAACACAAACTTTAATGCAATATGCCAAAGATTCCAAAATAATGGATCTAAGCACCTCACTAGCAGCTGCAACAGACATGGGTTAAAGCAGCTATCGTCACATTCCTTCTTGTACTCCCCAGCACAAATTTAAAGCAAAAAGTGCTGGTATTATTTATTTCTGTATTATATAAACAAGCAAGAACTCCTTACATGAGAACCAATTCAATGTGATTAAATAAATAGTATACAGTCAAAAACAGTTGTAGTGAACAGTGACTGGGGGGGGGGGGGGGGGGGGGGGGGGGGGGGGGGGGGGGGGGGGGACTGCTCTACTGAATCAGTTGACAACACAGCATATATTTAACACATAGGAAATCTCAAATACAATAAAATTACAATGCAAAAGAGAATTTATCTTATCACCGGTACGCTTTCAGTTTAATGTTCTATACTGACAGGTGAGAATAATATCAATATTTATAATGTACGAAGCAGTAATGAGGATTATGAATTTGGAGTAAGTGCCTTTTAAGGAAAGAAAAACTGTACAGTACCTCATATATGTTGACAGGATCTGTGTTTCTCTGGGGCATTAAGTTTTCTTTGGAATGTAGAGTACCAGGGAAACTTGACTTAACTCTACCACCAATGCGAACACTTGGAACTTTGTGTTTCTTCCCAAAAGTTGTCAAAACATTGCCCACTCTTCTCTCTTCCTCCACAACATTTTCTTCAGGTGCTGCCAGTGATTTATCCAAAACACGTCGTGCCACAGCAATTTCAAAGTTTCTAAAAAGAAAATTTTGTTTCTACATTGATTAATAACAAAAGCATTAGAATCTGTAAATCTTAAACCTATGAAGAAACATCCAACTTACTGTCGAGCACGTATAAGTTCATCTATAGGCTGTGCATTTCTTCCTATGCCCGTAAGGAGTACTTTGTTTGCTTGCTTTAAATCATCATTTTCATACAACTCATATGCCCAATACCTATAAAAAAGTGCACACTGGCTTCCAATTCCATGACAGTGAAGTTGGCTATAAAGTTCTAAAGGATTTTCCAGCTTCTCCAACTATAAAATAAAGAGTCAGGAATGTAGCACTATGTGGAAACATAAGTCATTGAATTACTTCCTTTTAAACTTGGGCTACAAAGCCTTGTCAAATAGAGCAAGATACGTAAATTTAAAATCTGTGGACAAAGTAAATAGGCATAAAACACTACTTGTTTCCTCACAGAAACACTGCATTTGAATATTTGTCTTTCAATAAAATACAACAAACTAACATTTTATGAATTCTCATTATACAATGTTTTGTGTGGGAAATACCACAACTTTTTTACTTTAGTGTGTAAATTCCTCCTTTCCTCCTCATTATTTTCAAAAAACCGAACATAACATCTTAAAAATATGTAGCAATCATTAAACATATACAACCAACCAGATAATTATTATGCAAAAATATAAAATAACAGCTTTTGTCACTTTTTATACAATGGAGAATGTGTCCTAACTAGTACTGCACTACTGAATGGCTGGCAAGATAGGCTACCGGTAAGGATATAGAGGGCAAACAAAAACTTAGTTTCTGGAGGCGATTTTATTTCTACAACCAACTCAAGCAGCTGCAGCAAACACGTTGCGTGGCACTGCCCTCTAACAAAGGTTTATTGCTTAACATCTCAACCAAGCCATAGGTAGCCAGTCTCTCGCTAATCATGAAGCCTTACATGCTGTTGAATAGTAGAGTTTTGTCAGCTTCACATCTGTGATTTGAATTGCTACATTCTGGAGTGGTGTTTGTTATTCATTTACTCTGCTATCTCCACTGTCATTTATCTCTGGAGCTATCTGTTTCATTCTACTGTCTCTATGTTGTCACTAGTTTGAGTTAACATTAATTCTGTTCTACCGCAAAGTAATATAGAAGAATGGCAACAACTGCAGCAACAGCAAGAAAAACAGTGGAAACCGCACCAGCAACAGAAGAACAGCTGTTTTGGCTTCTGAAAAAAACAGCAGCAGTCGGCTTCTCTGATTTGCAGTCCTCCCTATCCAGCATTTGCTTGTTTGGACAAGGTAAACAAGAGCTGGGAGGTCTGTTTCCATTATTTTCTTCTTCACTGCAATTCAAGTCAAATAAATGACCCTGGACATGAGTGTGTGCTCTTACTGTCTTCTAGTACTAAACTAAAAAGTGGTGAAAAAATTACATTCATTACATTCACTCTCGGATCTACATTGTTGCAGCTAGGCTACAGTTTAATCGATCTCTTAAGCAACGTAAGCAATCCTATGCAGCATGGACTGCTGACTCAGAAAGCTTGGCACACTAGAGTGATTTTTGGTTGGTTGGCTGGATTGGAGTCAGTCAGTCAGTCCCTCCAACCTTGGAATAACTAAAACCGATAAAACCTCACACTATAAGAGAGATAAAACAGGCCCCATAAAGAAAGGAGTGGGAAGGCAAAGGGCAGGGGTGAACCACCCACCCCCAGTCGAAGCCAGTACAATTGAGGCGAAAGGGGGAGCAAGACGGTCTGCCATCCCCTCGACCCACCGGTAAGGTTGAAGGTCCCACACTTCAATAAAGTGATAAAAATCCCCATCACGAAGAAATCCTAAAACTAGATCAGTCACTGAGGCATTGTCAGCTAATGCCAGGGGTAGCGAGTCAGGAAAGCTGAAAGTCCGTCACAGGACGGCTAAGTCAGGACAGTCTAGTAAAAGGTGAATCACAGTCAGCATTGATCCACAACGACAGAGAGGGGGGTCCTCACAACGGAGGAGATATCCATGAGTCAGCCAAGCATGGCCAATATGAAGTCAGCAAAGGACGACAGAGGCTTTACGAGAGGCCCGTAAGAAGGACCACCACGTAGTTGTAGAATCCTTTATCACCCTGAGCTTGTTTGGCAAAGACAGTGTGTGCTATTCTGTATTCCAATGTCCCAAAACCCAACGACATAATGCCGAGTGAAGGTTTATTTCCGGAATGCCAATAGCAAGAGATGGCCCGTTAGTAGCCAATTTAACCAGTTGATCAGCAAGTTCATTGCCAGGAATCCCAACGTAGCCTGGGGTCCAACTGAAAACCGCTGAGCATCCACGTTGATCAAGGAGAGAAAGGGAGTCCTGGATAGCTATGACCAATGTGTGGCAAGGGAAGCACTGGCCGATAGCGTGCAAACTGCTCAAGGAGTCACTATATATAGTGAAGGACAGTCCTGAGCAGAAGCAGACATGGTCCAGTGTACACAAGATGGCTACCAATTCTGCAGTAAAAGCACTACAGCCATCTGGCAAGGAACGAAGTTCCATGTGTCTCGCATAGGTGTAAGCATAACCTGTGTGACCAGCAACCATGGAGCCTTCAGTATAAATCACTTCTGAACCCTGGAATTAACTGAGGAGACAGTAGAATTGGTGGCGAAGGGCCTCCGGAGGGATAGAATCCTTTGAATTGATGGAGAGCTCAAGACAGACCTGTGGCTGAGACACACCAAAGATGGGTACGTGCGTGAGTGGAGAAAAGAGGCATTAAAGGTAAGTGCTGGAGCTCAGAAAAATGCGACTGAATGTGGGCAGCCATGTACGCCCACATTGTGGCCGCCACCATGGTGGGTAGATCTCCACGTCTGGATAAAGGAGGCCATAATAAGGGTGCTTTGGGGGTGCAGTGAATGTGGAGCGCGTAAGATATCAGCTGTTGTTGGCACAAGACTCGCAGCAATGGAATCCTCGCCTCTGCGAGAAGCCTAATCTGTGGGCTAGTCAGGAAGGCACCAGTCGCAAGTTGGACCCCACAATGGTGGGTGGGGTCTAGTATCTGCAATGCTGAAGGTGACTCAGAACCATAGACAGGACTACCGTAGTCCAAACGAGACTGGACCAGTGCTTTGTACAATCGCTGGAGAATAGAGCGGTCTGCACCCCGGGTGGGATTGGACAGACATCTAAGAACATTGAGACGTAACCAGAACATCCTCTTCAGCTGGTGAAGATGAGGGAGCGATGTCAACCGGGCATCGAAGACCACACCCAAGAAGCGATGGGTGTCCACCACCTCGAGCGATTGGTCACCGAGGAACAGGTCCGGATGGGGATGGACTGTACGGCAACGGCAGAAATGCATGACACACGACTTGGCCACTGAAAACTGAAAGCCATGGGAGAGAGCCCAAGATTGTGCCCGGTAGATTGCCCCTGTAGACGGCGTTCTGCAGCGCCCATCATTGAGGGCAATAAAGATAAAAAATCGTCCGCATACAAAGAGGGGGCAGCCCCCACCAGTCCATTAATTGTGACGAGAAACAGACGGATGCTCACCCTATGGAACCCCATTTTCTTGCCGATGGGAAGTGCTGTAGGAGGAACCAACTTGGACCCGGAAAGAGTGACAAGGAAAAGTTACAGATAAAAACGGGCAGAGCACCACGAAGGCCCCAGTTGTGAAGGGTGGCGAGGACATGGTGCCGCCAGGTGGTGTCGTAGGCTTATGCAGGTCAAAGAAGACTGCAATGAGGAGTTGCCAATGGGCAAAAGCCGACCGGATAGCAGACTCCAGGTGGACTAAGTTATCCACTGTAGAGCGGCCAAGGCGAAAACCACCTTGAGTCGATGACAAAATTTCGTGAGATTCAAGGATCCAAAACAGCCGCCGACTCACCAGGCGTTCAAGGAGCACACAGAGGGTGTTGGCAAGGCTAGTTGGACAGTAGCTATCCAACTGAAGAGGTGGTTTCACAGGCTTCAACACTGGAATAACAATACTTTCCTGCCACTGGGTAGGAAATACCCCCTCACTGACGGTTGAAAAGGGACAGTATATGACAGTGGCAAGTCACCAATAAGTGATGGAGCATTTGGTTATGTATCTGATCTGGTCCAAGAGCTGTGTCAGGACAAAGGGCGAGGGCGCTGGCGAATTCCCACTCGCTAAATGGGGCTCCAAGCAGCGAGAAACGAAAGACAAAGGCAGTCGTTCCGAGCGCTCTTTACGGAAGAGGAACGTAGGCGGGTACTGAATTGATGCAGAGGCTTGGGTAAAGTTGAGCGAAATGCTCTGCGACAAAGTCCAGATGGGTAAGGACAACAAACACCATGCACAGAAATTCCTGCAACACCGGTAGCAGGACAATGGCCAAAAATTCACCAGAGTTTCGCCCAGAATTGTGAAGAGGGGGTGTGTGGTCCTATGGCAGCCGCATATCGTTCCCAGCAAATCCGTTTCTGAAATTTGATTAGCTAACAGGTCCGGGCACAGAATTGTTTGAAGACCAGAAGGAGAGCAGTAGAAGGGTTAGTGACAGCGCAATTCATCAGGTTGTACGGACTGCCGTTTCACATTGCTTTGAGCCTGGTCCATCTGCATAACCCTGGACCGATCTGCCAGATACGTCATCCAACTGTTTGTTTAAAAATAACCATCTCAAGGCATCTTTTTCATCCACGCAGTGCCGACACCTTGCACAAGATGAGTATTAAGTGTGGCTTCGTTTGACTACAGTAGTCCAAAATAAGTGACCTTTTAGTCATTTATCTCCAAACTGTGGTCTTAATATTTAAATAGCAGTATTTAATTCTTTGATTTTAAGTTAAAATTTAACTTATCAATAAATTGTTATTTCCATGAAATAATAACCAGTTGATTTGTGGGTCTGGTCCTTCAGACTGTCGGATTCACCACTGACGTTATTTTATTTCAATAAAATTAAACACATTTGGTGACAAAAATATGCATTTCCTTGGAGTCGGAAGACAGATTTAAAATGCATTCACTGATTTCAGAAATAACCTCAGAGAAAAGTAGGCCTCTTGAAAGAAGTGTATAAGGCGGTGAAGAGTTGTGCAAACCAGCACTATAGGTGACCGCCAACAAAAAGCTGGTTCTACTATGTCCATTATTGTCAGTTATTACACACTGTTTTATGTCTATTAATTTAGTGGCATTTTGTGTCCGCCTGCTCAGCTGAGTGGTGATGTGTTTGCCTACCATGTAGCAGGCCCACGTTCGATTCCCGGCCGTGATAGAGATTTTCTCCACTAGTGGACCGGGTGTCGTGTTGTCCTCCTCATCATTTCATGATCCCCAACACACAACTCTGCCAATACGGCATCACCTGAATGAAGACTTGCAACCCGGCTTCTGTCATCAATACCATACTATCATTTCATTTTACAGATACTGTGTGATTTTTCTTTCGAGAAATGTATGAGTTCATAGTGTGGAAACAGCCAGTGACTGCCACAATTTTTTTTTTCCTTCTTGTCATCTATACTTTCTAATATACTGTATACTTTCAAAGTGCCAAAATGTACTAGAAATTATAAAGTGTCTATAAAACACCCCACTGCACAATGTATGTGTAGTGAGGCAGTCACAATTCCTGAAATACATTGCCCCTGGGCTCTGGCTTGCCGAGGAGCACCACAGTCCTGGGTCCATGACAAAAATCCGCCACAGTAAGCCACACACAAACAGATACGGTCTGCGGGCAGATCAGTGAGACTAGATCCGGTGGGCAGAGCCTGCACTTTAGTGGGACACAATGGCCTTGCTTCAGATCAGCAGGCCCGATCTGTTAGAGATACCCACAGAAAGGCCTGCGTTTTTGGCCTGTTGTGGAAGTCATTCCTGTGGCCAGCTAGTCACAAGTTTCAGACAGCACGTTGATGAAATGAGACCGTGGTGATCAATCCATGCAACAGATAACTTGCACGAATACTCTGAGAATCAATACTAATGAGGATAGGTAGCAATTCACTGTGAAGATGATCGCTCAGCCACAGATAGACACGTAGAAAAGACAATCACACTCTCACAACGAAATTTTTGGTCACAGCCTTAGTCAGAAAATGAGGGCACACACACTTCCACGTGATTACTCAGACAAACTCGTGCACACATGACCGCCATTTCCAGCTACTGAGTCAATAGTCTCTAAGAATCAGATCCAAACAAACCACTCCTGAAGTCTTCCTGCCTCTTGCAGGCAGCTGCTAGGCTATTGGCAAGAAGGGCAGCACTGACTGCAAGGTGAGGAGAATGGTAAGAAGGGGAGAAGCAGTAGGAATGAGGCAGTAGGGAAACAGTGCACATACTTGGCTGTGCCCAGCCAGTGACACTATATGACATCTCAGTAGACAAACCACGTCATCTACTGAGATATATGATTTTTCCAGTGTTTTTCAAATTTCCCTGATATTGCCCTGATTTCCCATACACATTTGAAATTCCTTGATTTCCACAAATTGTGGCAACCCCGATATTCATAAAGTGAATAGTTTGCATGTTTGCACGGGGTGAATGAAATGTACTGTCACATGCATGTTCCATGCAGGACATGGCAGCTCTGTCCTGTACCTACACATGCTCCTGCTGAAGTGACAGTCGAAAAGTAATTTTCGACAGGCTATAGGGTTCGTACTGAGGCATACAGACAGTCATTTTTCTCATGCTATTTGCGAGCGGAACAGGAAAGGAAATGACTGGTGGTACAGAGTACCCTCCACCAAGCACTGTACTGTGTCTTGTGGATTATGTATGTAGATGTACGAAATGTGATCCAAGGCTTGCTGTTTCAAAACTACCTGCAATTATTAAAATGTTTCAGATCAATATCTTACTGACACTAACAGTACATTGACTGTCAGTCTGCCAGAGGTGGAAAAGTTAGTAATGACAGCAATGCCTCTAAAAACACTACAGATATAAGTTACCTATGAGGGTGGAATGCAATGATAATACGCCAGATATGGAGAACCATCCTTATTATTTGTCAGTCATTTAAAAGAGTCCTATGGCATGATCTGCATTATTATAACATAGCTGGGACACCCCCCCATGAACCATGGACCTTGCCGTTGGTGGGGAGGCTTGCGTGCCTCAGCGATACAGACGGCCGTACCGTAGGTGCAACCACAACGGAGGGGTATCTGTTGAGAGGCCAGACAAACATGGGGTTCCTGAAGAGGGGCAGCAGCCTTTTCAGTAGTTGCAGAGGCAACAGTCTGGATGATTGACTGATCTGGCCTTGTAACATTAACCAAAACTGCCTTGCTGTGCTGGTACTGCGAACGTCTGAAAGCAAGGGGAAACTACAGCCGTAATTTTTCCCGAGGACATGCAGCTTTACTGTATGATTAAATAATGATGGTGCCTTCTTGGGTAAAATATTCCGGAGGTAAAATAGTCCCCCATTCGGATCTCCGGGCGGGGACTACTCAGGGGGACGTCGTTATCAGGAGAAAGAAAACTGGCATTCTATGGATCGGAGCGTGGAATGTCAGATCCCTTAATCGGGCAGGTAGGTTAGAAAATTTAAAAAGAGAAATGGATAGGTTAAAGTTAGATATAGTGGGAATTAGTGAAGTTCGGTGGCAGGAGGAACAAGACTTTTGGTCAGGTGATTACAGGGTTATAAATTCAAAATCAAATACGGGTAATGCAGGAGTAGGTTTAATAATGAATAAAAAAAATAGGAGTGTGGGTTAGCTACTACCAACAGCATAGTGAATGCATTATTGTGGCCAAGATAGACACAAAGCCCATGCCTACTACAGTAGTACAAGTTTACATGCCAACTAGCTCTGCAGATGATGAAGAAATAGATGAAATGTATGACTAGATAAAAGAAATTATTCAGGTAGTGAAGGGAGACGAAAATTTAATGTCATGGGTGACTGGAATTCGTCAGTAGGAAAAGACGAAAATTTAATGTCATGGGTGACTGGAATTCGTCAGTAGGAAAAGGGAGAGAAGGAAACATAGTACGTGAATATGGATTGGGGGGAAGGAATGAAAGAGGAAGCCGCCTTGTAGAATTTTGCACACAGCATAATTTAATCACAGCTAACACTTGGTTCAAGAATCACAAAAGAAGGTTGTATACCTGGAAGAATCCTGGACATACTAAAAGGTAACAGATAGATTATATAATGGTAAGACAGAGATTTAGGAACCAGGTTTTAAATTGTAAGACATTTCCTGGGGCAGATGTGGATTCTGACCACAATCTATTGGTTACGAACTGCAGATTGAAACTGAAGAAACTGCAAAAAGGTGAGAATTTAAGGAGATGGGACCTGGATAAACTGAAAGAACCAGAGGTTGTACAGAGTTTCAGGGAGAGCATAAGGGAACAATTGACAGGAATGGGGGAAAGAAATACAGTAGAAGAAGAATGGGTAGCTCTGAGGGATGAAGTAGTGAAGGCAGCAGACGATCAAGTAGGTAAAAAGACGAGGGCTAATAGAAATCTTTGGGTAACAGAAGAAATATTGAATTTAATTGATGAAAGGAGAAAATATAAAAATGGAGTAAATGAAGCAGGCAAAAAGGAATACAAACGTCTCAAAAATGTTATCGACAGGAAGTGCAGAATGGCTAAGCAGGGATGGCTAGAGGACAAATGTAAGGATGTAGAGGCTTGTCTCACTAGGGTAAGATAGATACTGCCTACAGGAAAATTAAAGAGACCTTTGGAGAGAAGAGAACCACTTGTATGAATATCAAGAGCTCAGATGGCAACCCAGTTCTAAGCAAAGAAGGGAAGGCAGAAAGGTGGACGGAGTATATAGAGGGCCTATACAAGGGCGATGTACTTGAGGACAATATTATGGAAATGGAAGAGGATGTAGATGAAGACGAAATGGGAGATAAGATACTGCGTGAAGAGTTTGACACAGCACTGAAAGACCTGAGTCGAAACAAGGCCCCGGGAGTAGACAACATTCCATTAGAACTACTGATGGCCTCGGGAGAGCCAGTCATGACAAAACTCTACCATCTGGTGGGCACGATGTATGAGACAGGTGAAATACCCTCAGACTTCAAGAAGAATATAATAATTCCAATCCCAAAGAAAGCAGGTGTTGACAGATGTGAAAATTACCGAACTATCAGTTTAATAAGTCACAGCTGCAAAATACTAACGCGAATTCTTTACAGACGAATGGAAAAACTGATAGAAGCCGACCTCGGGGAAGATCAGTTTGGATTCCGTAGAAATGTTGGAACACGTGAGGCAATGCTGACCTTACGACTTATCTTAGTAGAAAGATTAAGGAAAGGCAAACCTACGTTTCTAGCATTTGTAGACAGAGAAAGCTTTTGACAATGTTGACTGGAATACTCTGTTTCAAATTCTGAAGGTGGCAGGGTAAAATACAGGGAGCGAAAGGCTATTTACAATTTGTACAGAAACCAGATGGCAGTTAGAAGAGTCGAGGGGCATGAAAGGGAAGCAGTGGTTGGGAAAGGAGTGAGACAGGGTTGTAGCCTCTCCCCGATGTTATTCAATCTGTATATTGAGGAAGCAGTAAAGGAAACAAAAGAAAAATTCGGAGTAGGTATTAAAATCCAGGGAGAAGAAATAAAAACTTTGAGGTTCGCCGATGACATTGTAATTCTGTCAGAGACAGCAAAGTACTTGGAAGAGCAGTTGAACGGAATGGACATTGTCTTGAAAGGAGGATATAAGATGAACATCAACAAAAGTAAAACGAGGATAATGGAATGTAGTCGAATTCAGTCGGGTGATGCTGAGGGTATTAGATTAGGAAATGAGACAGAGTTTCGCTATTTGGGGAGCAAAATAACTGATGATGGTCGAAGTAGAGAGGATATAAAATGTAGACTGGCAATGGCAAGGACAGCGTTTCTGAAGAAGAGAAATTTGTTAACATCGAGTATAGATTTAAGTGTCAGGAAGTCGTTTCTGAGCGTATTTGTATGGAATGTAGCCATGTATGGAAGTGAAACATGGACGATAACTAGTTTGGACAAGAAGAGAATAGAAGCTTTCGAAATGTGGTGCTACAGAAGAAAGCTGAAGATAAGGTGGGTAGATCACTTAACTAATGAGAAGGTATTGAATAGGATTGGGGAGAAGAGAAGTTTGTGGCACAACCTGACTAGAAGAAGGGATCGGTTGGTAGGACATGTTTTGAGGCATCAAGGGATCACAAATTTAGCATTGGAGGGCACCGTGGAGGGTAAAAATTGTAGAGGGAGACCAAGAGATGAATACACTAAGCAGATTCAGAAGGATGTAGGTTGCAGTAGGTACTGGGAAATGAAGAAGCTTGCACAGGATAGAGTAGCATGGAGAGCTGCATCAAACCAGTCTCAGGACTGAAGACAACAACAACAACAACAACAACAGCTGGGACACTACTCAAATAATGTATGTTACATTTTGCCTGGTCTAGGCCAATAAGTTGTACATTTTACAACAGATCAGTTTGGAATAGCACACATTAAATTTCAATGCAAGTCCTTTTTGTCTATCAAGCTACCTAAAAGAAAACAATATTTGCCACCCATTTAAACCAAACTCTAAAATGTACACAAAAACACCTGGAAGGAGCATGTAAACTCAAAAAAAGTTTCTTAGTAATGCAATGAGCGAAAGTTAGAGATAAACAGAGAGATATGTACAGTCCACATTAACAGTGATGATTATCTGAACAGCGAGAAGGAATCTGCTAACTAGATCATACGAATGTTTCTGAATTGAATGCCCATTGTGAATATGAAAGTATGATGCCTCTGAAATATAAAAAAAGGAGACAAAACTGTAGTTTACAAGACTGTTTACTTTTCAAACCCAGTGGTAAGACAAGTACAATTTACTAGCCTGCCTTTGTAACACAACTGCGGAGGGGTGTGGGGGGGGGGGGGGGGGGGGGGGGGTGTTAATCCCTGATCCTACTAGATGTATTTGTTTTGCCTAAAAACTAAAAATACGCAAAATAAAACTTCCCAAGAACGGAGCTAAAATAAAACTTCAGCTTAAAACTAACTCTCTATCTAACAGGGAACCATCCTTCATGTACGTCATGCAAGTTTTGTTTCTCTAAAAAGACCCTGTCAAAATAATACATCCACTTAGAATTAAATAACATGTTGATCATTTGTTTATCAACCAGTTCACAACTTTTGTTTTACTCACATATTTTATCCAAAGCTTAACAAGCCGGATGTCTTGAAAATATTCCGTTGACTCCTTAAATCGAGTTAAACAATTCTGTAAAAGTGTCATCAGATTTCCTTCTTTTCCATCTTTTGGAAAGCTCTGCTCCACCCATTCAACATACTCAAACCAAATACTTAGTGGATCATCTCCATCATAAGTTCGAAGCAGTAATTCATATTCCCTGAAACAAGTATACAAAATATTAACTGAAACCCAAAATTATCATTTACATAGTGATGTCTTTCACAATCTATAGGCACTCAGTAATTTTGAATAGTGCCACAGAACACTGCTGCAGATAAATCAGAATCATACGTATAACAAGAGGCAACAAGCTAACATTCGTGAGAAGCTCCACATCTGGGGTCCCCAATCTTTTGGCTTACTTGGAGCATATTGGATGAAGAGGAGTATTTTTGGGCCATACATAATATACGTAACATTAAAAACAACTGCTAAGAAAAAGAAAGAAAATCACCTGTTCACACATTTCAGTAGTTTAGAATGTATCAATTTATGATTCTTCATTCCAGAAAAGCAATATGGGAGTAATTAAATTTTACATTTTATATTATAAGTAAGTGCAAATCATAAAATTAGTGTGACACTTTACTTTGAAATTGGGAAACTGAAGTATCAATATCAGGTTCAATCAAAGTGGTTACACTTCTCAGGGTATTCTCAAGGTGTCCATCTGAGAAAATAGCTGTTCACAAATGTACATTCTTCCAAACAAAGATTATATATACAACGTATAACTATGCAGCAAGGGGTATTTCCCTCTGGGCAGGTATCATTTGTCTAATAAAGGTACATGATCCAGTTTTTCTTTCAGTTGGTTGTTAGATTGTAACTTCGTGCATTCCAAAAATTAATTTCATTATACACCTGTAAATTTCTGGTTTCACAGCAGCAGTTAAACAACAGACCAGCTCTTCTGACAGATTAGCCGGTTATATGAATGGGACTCTAGGAGTTCATGTATATAGCACAGGTGGCAATGATAAGAACGGGATGGACCAATGAGATAATAGCACTGTGTGGCAGAAGTTTCAAACTGAAAATACTCAATTTATCCCTGCCTTACAAAAAACAGAATCTCTCTCTCTCTCTCTCTCTCTCTCTCTCTCTCTCTCTCTCTCTCTCTCTCTCTCTCACACACACACACACACACACACACACACACACACACACACACACACACACACACACACACACACACACACACCCCAAGTATGTGATGGACACTCACTTCTTGGGCCACACATACTTGCTTTGGGCAGCATGTGGCCCACAGGTTACAGGTTAGACACCCCTGCTCTATAGTAGCAAATTACCTGCTAAAGCAGATGAAAAACAAAGATCTGCATGAAAACTGCATAAACAGTAATTACTTATGGGATCTACATTTGTAAAATTTTAAAATGTAGCAACTACCTATCTAACCAAAGGATTTTTTTATTGTATTGACTAATATCACATAAGGTGACAGAAAGTATACATGACTATTTAAAGGTATCTGCACTGAGAAACTGCAAGGATGTCATCATCTAATGTAGGCCTATATAAACATTCCTTTATGTTGGATATGGCTTTGTTGTTAAATGAAGAGCCAGGACCTGCCTAAAGTCCAAATCTGTCGTATTTCCTCTACAAAGTTGACCAATATAGATAGCAATCCTAGTTCAACTGCTGTAGCTGACAGCAACAGTGTGAGGGAGAGCATTACCAGTATATATTGAGTGTGACACTAATCAAACAGATCCATTGGCACTATAACCTGATTTAAATTACTTGGTTTCAGACATTTATGGCCCAATGTTGTGACAAGTACTGTCTGCAGGCAGACCCATGCTCACCACAGCAATAGAAAATCACCTTAAAGTGCGTATCTCTTGCAATAATCACGTGAAAAATCTGAAATTGGCATATGGTAAAGTACTCAACAATGTGTGTGTATATCAAAAGTCTTTCTTCATTTTAATGAAGGTCACAGTTATGTTAACTTATGAAATGGGTCAAATATCTACATCCATGAAGCAACATAAAACTTATGTCATATCTATAGAGCTACTGGTCCCACTTAAATACCTTTTTTCACTAATTGCCAAAGTATCTCTGTCGGCAATGAAGCTTTCTATAGCTGTGTATCACATTGTGTACGACATGCATACGCTTCAGAAAATGGCTCCCCCCCCCCCCTCCCCCCACTTTTAAATTCTGTCAGTATGTAACTCTTTAACTCTTAACAAATGGTTTCTTTAGAATTTCTGTTTACTACAAAAATAATCTACAGTTCAATGTATAAAGTGTCAGTCTATAAGGAAACTCCACTCTCCCTCAATTTAGAACACATTCACTGCCTATGGTAAGGTACGTAAAACTACATAAATCTTCTACTAAAGGTGGCAGGCACAATCCTCTGTGCAGCAGAAATAGCAACACAGTGGGAACTGACAATTCTAGGCTCCCAATGGTGTATTGCTAGCGGGACCACACCGGTCCACTAACTGTCAAATGCCAACATGTTTAAATCGTACAATTCACATGAACCTGCAGTCTCCAGGGCTTTGTAAAGGTACAGCACAAGTTTATTAGTTTTGTTAGCTTTACTAGTATGTCTTGGCTTTGTCCCGACACACCCACAAATACAGTTTTGTGAGACATACGCTGTATCTGAATCCATTCAGCAAAATGAGGAGTTTCAGGTATACAACAAAACAGTGGCAACAAAACTTACAAAGTTATGGTGTTCCAAGCAAGCAGCTACTAGTAGTGTAATAAATCTTAGTGGTACCCACATTAACGGTCTTATTCCCACTGTTGTCATTAACCTATGACAATTAGGAAGTTTATCAGCATTTAATACTTCACCACTTTGCAGTCTTTTAGAGAAGAGATATGGGTGTTCAAAAGCCTGTTTCTATTGTGGTCTCTGCTATGTGTAGTTTGTCCTCTACATTAGTCACTATCTATTTTGGTTATTGGGATCTGAATACATCTGAGTTTTTCCATGGTGCTCATCTGAAATAGTTGAGATGTAGAGCTGACACAGTTGGTTAATTCAAAAGTTTTTATATAAAAACAAATGGAATGAACATTTTAAATTAAGAAACAAGTAATTGAACAGATTTATCATTGATATAATTAATGGGATGAACAAACTTCTTATTCATTACAAAACTTATCAAATTAACAAACTGGATATAAAACTTCCTGGCAGATTAAAACTGTGTGCCCGACCGAGACTCGAACTCGGGGCAGGGCGTGAGTCGTACTTGGGTAGCTCAGTTGGTAGAGCACTTGCCCGCGAAAGGAAAAAGGTCCCGAGTTCGAGTCTAGGTCCGGCACACAGTTTTAATCTGCCAGGAAGTTTCATATCAGCGCACACTCCACTGTAGAGTGAAAATTTCATTCTAGAAACTGGATATAGTTATCCTAAGTTCCTGTTCCAAGTTAATTTTCATACAATGCATGGCACTGGCCTAATGAGGGATCATGAAGTCAATGAAATTTGTCCTCTTGTATCCATTAGTGTTAAGAAGGGTCTGACATTGTGATATTTTCACAGTGATCCAGCAGCACAGTTGTGACACTTCTGAGCACCAAGCCTCGCAGTTTGGGGACCACTATTCTTCACGATCCTAATAACTACTCAATTTATTGTAATAAGCAGACTCTTTTCTTTAAGATAAAATAAATAACTATTGGTGGTTACTGTAGTGTAACTATTTCAGTTGAGAATGCTTACATTAATCAGTGATAGGCTAATTCAGATATGTTGGACTACAGCATAAGCAAATTTCATAACCAGAGAGAATGGCAAGCTACAGACCTGCTAATGTAACCTCTAACAACAAGATAACTCAATTAGACAACAGCTTTCAACATAAATAGACGAGCACGTATTGCCCTTTATGTGGACAGGCAGCTTGTTGGTTGCCTTGCCCCTGTAGCCCTGTCTTTGATGAGATAGATGATGCCTGTAACCAGACTGGAGGTGGTCATGGAAGGATGTGTGGGACAGGTCTTGCATTTTGGTGTACTGAATGGATATGAGCCAGGAGGCATAGGGCTGGCTGGGAGCAGGGGTGGAGTAGGGATAGAGAAAGATATTGCGTAGGTTCAGTGGATGGCGGAATACCACTGTAGGGGGATGGGTACGATATTCCTCGGTTCAGTGCACAATGAGAGGTAGCCTAAATCCTGGTGGAGAATGTGATTCAGTTGCTCCAGCTATGGATGGTACTGAGTCATGAGGGGCATGCACCCTTGTGGTCCATCAACAGGTATGTGAGGTAAGATGGTGACAGGAAAGACAAGGCACAGGATATCTGTTCCTGCACAGGGCAGGGATGGTAATTTGTCTGTAAAGGCCCCTTGGTATATTTGGAGAGGTAATGCTCATCACTACAATGCAACAACCACAGTAGGCTTGATACAGACAGAGATACTGATGTAGCCACCTTTGAGATGGAGGTCAACATTGAGGAAGATGACTTATTGGTTTAAGGATGACCAAGTGAAGTGAATGAGGGAGAAGATGTTAAGAATCTTGACCAATGTGGGTAGGGTGTCATCTTCAGATCACAAAGATGGTGGTGGTGGTTGTTGGGATGTTTAAGGGGGACTAAACAGCGAAGGTCATCAGTCCCCCATTCCAAAATCAGGCGAGCCCAAAAGCGACGGAGCAGGTAAAAACCAAAGGGGGAGGAGGCGTCCCCCCAGGCGCTAAAAGAACACAAATGCAGCAACAAACACTACAAACAAGAACAGGACAGAGGCACACCAGACAGAAAGAAACAGACGAAAGGAAGATGGCCGGAGACTGGTTGACTGACCACGAGAACAAAAATGGGAAAGAGTCAACCATCTCACGGCACACCAGAACAGCAACAGACACAAGGACAAAAGACACAGAAAGGGAAAGGTGCAGGACCTCCCTAAATCGAACCATAAAACGGACTACCACGGATAAAATTTAAAACGTCATCAGCCCTGGAGGCGTCGTCAGATAAAACCAAAGCCAAAGTGCCCGGGAGATTAAAAGATTGCCGGAGTGTGCGCAGTCGAGGACACTCCAGCAAAATGTGGCCGACCGTCAGCCGGGACCCACACTGACACAGGGGGGGATCCTCCTGACGCAAGAGATGGCCGTGCGTCAGGTACGTATGGCCGATGCGCAGCCGACACAGGACTACCGAGTCCCTGCGAGAAGCCCGCAGGGAGGAACGCCACACGGCGGTCGTCTCCTTGACAGCCCGCAGTTTATTCGGGGCTGTCATGCCACGCCACTCAGCAGCCCACATCCCAATCAGCTTACGGCGCAACACCATCTGCTGGTCGCGAGCCGTAAGGCCGATCTCCAAAGCCGGGGCGTCGATCGCCCCTTTGGCCAGCCTGTCTACACGTTCGTTCCCTGGGATGCCAACATGACCGGGCGTCCAAACCAGGACCACCGAACGACCAGAACGGGCAATGGCGGAAACAGTCTCCTGAATGGAGGACACCAGAGGAGAGGAGGGATAGCAGCGGTCGATGGCCTGAAGGCTGCTCAGGGAGTCACTGCAGATCACGACGGACCTACCTGGGCAGAAACGCATATGGTCAAGAGCGCGCAATATGGCCACCAGCTCTGCAGTAAAAATACTGCAGCCAGCCGGCAAGGAGCGCTGCTCAACATGAGCAGCATGAGCAAAAGAGTAGGCAGTGCGACCATCAACCAGGGAACCATCAGTGTAGACAGTCTCACAGTCCGAAAATGAGGCGAGGAGAGCAAGAAAACGGCGACGGAGGGCCACAGGCGGAACCGAGTCCTTGGGTCCCTGTGCCAAGTCCAGACGGACGGACGGCCGGGACAAACACCAGGGAGGCGTAGGTGTACGGACCCGGAAGGGAGGCAGAAGAGGGAATGACCCCAGTTCTGACAGCAGGGACTGGACACGGACAGCTATGGAAAGCCCAGACCTAGGGCGCCGTTCGGGCAGATGGAGGACCATAGCAGGGAAAAGCAGGCGACGATTGGGATGATCTGGCGAGCAATGAACATGGACAGCATAGTCGACAAGCAGACGATGGCGGCGAATCCGCAGTGGGGGAACCTCGGCCTCCACCAGTAGACTATCCACGGGGCTGGTGCGAAAAGCGCCAGTGGCAAGCCTAACCCCACAGTGATGTATGGGGTCTAACAACTTTAACACTGAGGGGGACGCAGACCCATAGGCCAGGCTCCCATAATCAAGCCGGGACTGCACAAGGGCTCTGTACAACCGCAGCAGCGTGCAGCGATCTGCACCCCAAGACGTGTGGCTAAGGCAGCGGAGGGCGTTGAGGTGCCGCCAGCATTTTTGCTTCAGCTGAGTAACATGAGGAACCCATGTGAGCCGGGCATCAAACACGAGACCCAAGAAGCGGCAAGTGTCCACCACTTCAAGCAGGTGGCCGTCGAGGTAAAGTGCAGGATGAGGGTGGACCGTCCGACGCCTGCAGAAGTGCATTACTCGAGTCTTGGCAGCAGAGAACTGAAAGCCATGAGTCAGTGCCCATGATGCTGCCTTGCGAACGGCGACTTGCAGCCTGCGTTCGGCGACTCCCGTAGTCGTGGAGCTAAATGAGATGCAGAAGTCGTCGGCATACAAAGAAGGAGACACCGACGACCCCACTGCTGCTGCCAGACCATTAATGGCCACTAAAAATAAGGAGACGCTCAACACCGAGCCCTGCGGGACCCCATTTTCCTGTATATAAGAGGAACTAGAGGTGGCACCGACTTGCACCCAGAAAGAGCGGCGCAATAAAAAGTTTTGAAGAAAAGCCGGGAGCCGACCACGAAGACCCCACCCATGCAACGTGGCGAGGATGTGATGCCTCCATGTGGTGTCATACGCCTTCCGCAGATCAAAAAATACAGCAACAAGATGCTGACGTCGGGCAAAAGCCGTACGGACAGCAGATTCCAGCCGCACCAAATTGTCCACTGCAGACCGGCCCCGACGGAAGCCACCCTGGGATGGAGTGAGGAGACCGCGCGACTCAAGGACCCAACACAAACGCCGCCCCACCATACGTTCGAGCAATTTGCACAAAACGTTGGTGAGGGTAATGGGACGATAGCTGTCCACCGCCAGTGGGTCCGCACCGAGTTTCAAGATGGGGACAATAACGCCCTCCCGCCATTGTGACGGGAACACGCCTTCGCTCCAAATGCGATTAAATATCGCGAGAATGTGTCTCTGGCAGTCCCTGGAGAGAAGCTTCAGCATCTGCGCGTGGATGCAGTCTGGGCCTGGTGCTGTATCAGGGCAATCGGCGAGGGCGGCGAGGAATTCCCTCTCGCTGAAAGGAGCATTGTATGTTTCAGAACGACGCGTGTGGAATGAGAACTGCGTCCGCTCGGCTCGCTCCTTTAGAGAGCGAATGGCGGGGGGATAGGATGCAGTCGCAGAGCTCTGAGCAAAGTGCGCGGCTAGCCGTTCAGCAATGGCGGCAGCGTCCGTGCAGACAGCGCCGTCCAAGGAGAGCCCAGGGACACCCATAGGGGTCTGGGAGCCATAAATCCGCCGGATCCGGGACCACACGTGCGAGGACGAGACACGGGAGCCCAGGGAGGAGACGTACCTCTGCCAGCACTCCTGCTTACGCCGTGCAATAAGACGACGGGCGAAGGCACGGAGCCTCTTAAAGGCGATGAGGGTCTCCAGAGACGGGTGCCGCCTATGACGCTGGAGAGCCCGCCTACGGTCGCGAATAGCCTCAGCAATCTCCGGCGACCACCAGGGGACAGCCTTCCGCCGAGGGAGGCCAGAGGAACGGGGGATAGCAGCCTCGGCCGCCGAAATGATGGACGTGGTGAAAACACGGACCACCTCGTCAATGTCACCCTGTGGGGGAGACGCAATGGTTACAGCGGAAGTAAAAGCTGGCCAGTCAGCCCTGTGGAGAGCCCAGCGGGGCAAGCGCCCAGAAGAATGACACTGTGGCAGTGACAAATAGATGGGAAAATGGTCACTGCCACACAGGTCAGGATGCACCCTCCAGTGGAGGGATGGGACAAGTCCAGGGCTGCAAATAGAGAGATCGATGGCCGAGAACGAGCCATGGGCCACACTGAAATGCGTGGGAGCACCGGTGTTCAAGAGGCTAAGGTCGAGCTGAGCCAACACATGCTCCACGGCCCGACCGCGATCATCGGAGACAGTCCCACCCCATAGAGGATTGTGGGCGTTGAAATCGCCCAGAAGCAGCAATGGTGGCGGGAGTTGAGCCAGCAGCGCAGCCAAGACATGGCGGGGGAGCTCCCCATCCGGAGGAATGTAAACAGAGCAAACAGTAATAGCCGGCGAGAGCTCAACCCTGGCAGCAACTGCCTCTAAAGGCGTCTGAAGGGGTACTGGCGAGCTACAGACAGAGTGGTGAACAAAGAGGCAAACCCCACCTGACGCTCGTTGACAGGCAGCACGGTTCTTATAGTATCCCCGATAACCGCGAAGGGCGGGGGTCCGCAGTGCAGGAAACCAAGTTTCCTGCAGAGCAATGCAGAGAACAGGGGAATCACTCAGAAGCATCCGGAGCTCTGGCAGGTGGCGGAAATAACCGCCGCAGTTCCATTGGAGAATGGAAGCAGGAAGGGACTGGGAGGGCGTGAATGCGACTAAGAGGCAGACAGCGCTTCAGAGCCAACCGCCGCCACTGGGGGAGAGTCAGCTGAGTCCATAGGAGAGGCCCTCAAGGGTTCCGTGAGGGCGAGATCCGCGGCAGAGGCGAGGATCTCCACCTCATCCCCGGAGCCAGGACTATGGACAGCAGGCGGTGCTGAAACCGCCGGAACGTCCTTCTTCTTGGACACATTCCGTTCCTTCTTCTCGCGTCTGCCCTTAGGGTGAGAGGGCTGGGAGAGCTTCTCTGAAGGAGCGTCGGAGGCTGACGACGAAGCAGAAGCCCTACGACCAGCAGGTGGCGGAACCTTCAGCCACTGGCTGACATCTGGCTGGGAAGGAGAAGAAACGGAGGAAGGGAGAGCCCCGAGGGACCCCTTCCGCGAGAGAGGAACCGGCGGAGGCAACGCCGCCGGAGAAGGAGGGGGAGGAATCGAGCCTCCCAGTTGTGGAGCAGATGTCACTCCCGAAGTAAGCTTGGGGGGAGCGACAGAAGAGGGTTTGCCCCCAACTGCTAAGGGGGCAATAGAGGAAGGCTTGCCCCCAGGCACGAGGGGGGCAGACAGAGATACATGGCCCCGAGGGCCCACTGAAGGCGGCACAGATGAAGCGACAACCGTCACTCGCGGGGGCGACGATAACGTGGCTGCAGCATAAGATGTTCGAAGGGAAGCAGGATACAACCTTTCATATTTCTGTTTAGCCTCTCCATAAGTAAGCCGGTCCAGGGTCTTAAATTCCATTATCTTCCGCTCCTTATGAAGAACGGGGCAATCCGGCGAGCATGGAGAGTGGTGCTCCCCACAGTTGACACATACAGGCGGGGGCGCACATGGAGAATCGGGATGAGACGGGCGTCCGCAATCTCGACATGTAGCGCTGGATGGGCAACGGGAGGACATATGCCCAAACTTCCAGCACTGGAAGCACCGCATCGGGGGAGGCACGTATGGCTTGACGTCGCAACGGTAAACCATCACCTTGACCTTCTCGGGCAAGACATCACCCTCAAAGGCCAAGATAAAGGCACCGGTGGCCACCCTGTTTGTCTTGGGTCCTCGATGGACACGACGGACAAAATGCACACCACGTCGTTCCAAGTCGGCTCTCAGCTCGTCATCGGATTGCAACAAGAGGTCACGATGGTAAATAATCCCCTGGACCATATTTAAGCTACTGTGGGGAGTGACGGTAACAGGGACGTCACCCAGCTTATCACACAAGAGCAACGCTCGTGACTGGGCGGGGGAGGACGTCTTGAGGAGGATGGACCCATTCCGCATTTTTGACAACCCCGCCACTTCCCCAAACTTATCCTCCAGGTGTTCCACAAAAAACATAGGCTTCGTCAGAAGAAAGGAGTCACCATCAGTCCTGCTGCAGACAAGGTATTGCGGTACGTAAGGCTCCCGCTTGGCACTAGATCGGCGTCCCTCCCATGGCGCAGCCAACGAGGGGAACGTCTGAGGGTCATACTGCGCAGCATCGAAGTCGACTCTACCTCGCTTAGAGACGCTGGTGGCCGTGCGACCACCAGCTTGATGTGATTTATTGCGCTTCATTGCGCCACATCCGCCCAGATGCCACCTACTGCGAACGAGGGCTCTCCCCAAGGGCGCCACCCAGCCAAAGCAACGGGTACCTGGCCGATATCCCGTTGCCCGGAGTCCCCGTGCCCCAGACAAGATGGGCACATACTCCTTGGCATGCATGGGGAGGAAACAGCTCAGGCATCTGTAGTGTGATCCCTGCGTGGTCAGGGGGCTACCACCAAGAGGGTACATGACGACCCCACCACAACGGACTGGCTACCGTGCTGGATTTTAGGTGTTTAAAGGGTCCACAGTTGTCGTAGGCGCTAAGAAGAAGAGTGCGCACAAGGCGAGAAGGAGACCACCCAGAAGATGTTGGGCGTAGTCCCCCCCACACGACAATAGGTAACATGCAAGATGGTGGAGCATGATGGACCAATACAAAAACACCACGTAAGGTGTCCTTCCCCAAATGGCACGCACTGACGACGGAAATTTGGAAGAAAAAAGGAGGTCAAACCCAAGAGGGGACCATCACATAAGGCCGAAACGTTTGAGACTCCTTTTAGTCGCCTCTTACGACAGGCAGGAATACCGCGGGCCTATTCTAACCCCCGAACCCGCAGGGGGGTCACAAAGATGTTGTAAATGAATCTGAATCAGTCAGGGGTTTGGGATTCTGGATGGTTATGAAGGATTTCTCTAGAAGGCTCATGAATAGGCTGGCATAGGATGGTGCCATGTTGGTGCCCATTGCTGCACCACAGACTTATTTGTAGGTGATGCACTCTTAGGCGAAGTAATTGTGGGTGAGGATATAATTGGTCATGGTCAATAGCAATGAGTTGTAGGTTGGGAGCCAGTCTGGCACAGGGAAAAGTAGTGCTTAATAGCGGCAGGGCCATGGGCATGTTAATGTTGTTAGTAAAGAGAGTGTCATGTTGTAAAGAAACAGGAACTGTGGAGAGATGGTGGAAAAAATTATTGGTGTCTTATACAGGAAGGTAGGTTATAGGTAATAGGCTGAAAGTGTTGGTCTACGAGATTAGAGGTGTTCTCGGTGTGGGCACAGTAACCAACCACAACGAGATGTCCTGGATGGTTAAGTTTATGGACTTTAGGAAGCATGTAGAAGGTACGAGTCGAGTGAGTGGTAGATATGAGGAAAGAGACAGCCTCAGTGGAGAGGTTCTGGGATGGGGTCTAAGGATTTGAGGAGAGAATGTAATGGGGTCACTGTGGCAAGGTTTGTAGTTGTACAAATCTGACAGCTGCTGGAGTCTCTCCACCAGATAATCCCTCTGGTTCAAAATCACAGTGGTGGAGCGTTTGTCAGCAGGCAGGATTATAAGATTGAGATCAGTTCTGTCTGGAGATGTACAGCTAATTTCCATATTGAGGGATTTGGGGTATGATAGTAAGGCAAGATTTGAGGTTAAGAAATTCCATAATGTTAATATGGGCTGATTTGGGAGCAGTGGGGGTGGATAACAGTTGGATGGAGGAGAGAACTGAATCAGTTAGGGTTCAACACTAGGTATGGATTGGGTCTGATTGGTAGCATTGGTGGTAAAAAGGGTGTTTCCAATGTAGGGACTGGGAGAAGGAGAGAAAGTCTGTAACAAGTACAGCGTGATTGAGTTTGAGAGGAGGCCAAAAGGTAAGTGTTTGGAAAAGACTGACACTTCTGTTGGACAAAGGCTTTTGGAGTAAAGGTTCACGACTGTCAAGTCTCTTTAGGTTCTGGATTCTGTATGGTGGCAGGAGGGAGTTTCTGAGAATGCGGTAAATGTAGCAGGTCTGGAGACACTGTTTGTCAACTACGAAGGGATATGATGGAGGTTTCGAGGCTATTGTAGAGGTGCTGGATAGTAGTGGTCCACAGTGAAAGTACGAGGTGAGCAGGTTGGGAGTGTGTGAGGTGGCACTGTGAATGCTGCTCTAGTTCCTGAAGTGCATGTATTTCAGTGTGAGAGATCAGATGCAGGAATTTGGGGTTACAGAGCAGGAGAATTTTATGAATGGAGAGGAGATATTGCAAGGAGGTTTGGGCCTGATTTACATTGTTTTTGCAGAACTAGTTTGGTGAAGATTATGGGCTGGCAGAACTTGCACCGACAGAGGTCATTGTGAAAGGAGTGGTTGCAGCCAAAGATGGGGAATTTGACAGTAAGGCCATTTGGCGGGGGTATTCCACAAGATCTTTAACAACGCAGGAACTGTATGTGGGGCTGAGTTTTGGGTAGGGATAGTGAAACTTTCCTGTACTGACACACATGGAAGGAACAAGGATCCATAGTGGAGGATAAAAATTCATAAAAAGTAAAATACGTAAAAATATGTGGGAGAAACCACAAAAAGGGCAGAATGGATGAAATATGGCGAAAAAGGCCCATAGTGAAAAGTGAAATCCAACTAAAAATCGACCTGAAATTGCAATGATATCAAAGAGAAAAATAAATAAAAAGACAATTGGTGAACAGGTATGAACAGAGGGGACAACAGATGTAAATGGATTAGGTGGTGTTGGCAAGCGTATGCCAGAATAAGGGAAGAGCGAAAGGGGGTGGAGGGGGGGGGGGGGGGGGGGGGGGAAGGTTGACAGATTGAGGTTCAACAACTTTGCATGTCACAGGATGGTATGGTAAATAACATGCAAAATTATATTGTGAGGGAGGGGGAGGGAGAATAATGTGAGATATAAGAAACTGCACCACAGTGTGGTCATGTAGTTATGTGTTGTGCACAGACAAAACAGTTGACACAGTGTGACCTGTATGTCTGAACATGTGCAGCTTGGAAGTCGACCTCAGCATGGACATGGACGTTGACGTGTTTGTATGAGTGCACTACAGCAAGATCTACAGTGCCCGCACGAAAACACATAGAGATGAGTGTCAGTAAAATACACAAAACAGGAATATAAAACAGCACGTTAAACACAGGTAACAAAAGTTGGGAAACTATGTGCATACCCACACAGAACCATGAAACAAAGTATTATGTTAGTAGTAAAACATTAACACAGGAAGAAAGTGTTATAAGGACCTAAAACAATATAGCAGATGGATGTGGTGGGCTGACCACAAGAATTAAGTGAGTGAGAGAGAGAGAGAGAGAGAGAGAAGCCAGCCACTCTGCAATACATTAGGCCAGAGTCCGAACACGTACAAAACTTTAAAACCTTAGTCACACTCTTCTCACCACCAGCTAAAACAGAGGGCAGAACCCCACCAATATTTGCTTCTGCCCTTGCATCGTGGTATAAAATGCACTCCGTTAAAATATGGCAGATAGAGATGTGCACATCACAAGCATCACAAAACGGGGGAGCCTCTCGCCATAGTAAAAAGGTATGTGTGAGAGGGCACTGCCAAAACTAAGATGCATGAAGGTTACTTCATCCCGCCTGAACAACTGGCAGGAGGAACGCCATAGCCAGGTTGTTGACTTCACCAACAGCAGCTTATTGGCCATCACTGCCAGCCATTCCTCACCCCACAACTGCATGCACTTCCTGTGCAGTGCAGAAACAACAGCCTGCAAGGGAATAGGACACTGTGCCACATCCTGTCCTCTGCAGGCCTCCTTGGCAGCCCGATCGGCCTGTTCATTTCCCCATATCCCTGGCACCCAGCAGAATGACACCTGCTTACCCTGCCGTAGGAGCAAGTACAGTTGGTCATGTATCAGCCGGACCAACTCTTCAGCTGGGTACAGGTTCTGTAATGATTGTAAGGCACTAAGGGAATCTAAGAAAATGAGAAACAGTTTGCCTCAAATATGACGCATCTGCTCCAGTGCCTTCAGGCTCACATGGAGCTCTGCTGAGAAAACAGTGTACTCATCAGGAAGGCAAATCCTGATGACATGGTTGGCGAACACGACAGAGCAGCCAAGGGAATTCCCTTGTTTGGAGTCATCAGTGTACACTGCTGTGATACTGTGATGCATACCTAAAATGTTAAGTAAAAGAGATTGAAATGCAAAATCTAACGTATGATCTTTCTTAAAATTCGTCATGTCTAAAATAAGTCTGGGTCTCCAGAGAAGCCAAGGTAGAAATCTGCCCCCACTGTGATGTAAAACATGAAGACCGGCCACACCCATCTCTAGAAGGCAATCCTGTGCACGAATCCCACAGGGCCTTGTTGCCTGTTGCCAATTACAAAAAAGCCTTTCCATAGGAAGCGGGTGTGAATGAAGTGGACAGTGTTTTACACGCCCGGCGCATCGTAAGTAGCCATCGCCTGACCTGAAATGGCAGTTCATCAGCCTCTACACAGAGGCTTGGTGTGGGGCTTGTTCTGAATGCCCCAGTGGTCAAATAAATCCCTTTATGTTGCACCACGTCCAACATCTTTAAATAAGAGGGTCTCAGACACATATACCATGGACCCGTAATCTAGTCGAGAGCACACAAATGCCCTGTAAAACCGGAACAGACAAGTCCTGTCTGCTCCCCATGTACTGTGGCTAAGACATTTGAAAATATTTAGAGCCTTAAGAGACATTTTTCAGGTCCTTAAGACATGGTAACCATGTAAGCTTAGAGTCAAATATGAGGCCCAGAAACCTTTAAAAGTAAAAACAGTGTTCCTCATCCTCAAATCAGGAAAGTTTAAAATGGAACGAGAATGGTTAAAAAGAACACACACAGACTTCTCCATTGAAAACTTAAAACTACTCTTCTGCAACCACTCATCCAAACGTCTGAGAGTTAGTTGCAACTGACATGTTGTTGCAAGGGTTGAAGAAGAGCAAAACACAGAAGTCATCTGCAAACAAAGAACACTGGACAGGACTTTTCACTATGGACGTAATGCTTTTAATAGCTATGGCAAATACAGTCACACTTAAAACGCTACCTTGAGGGACACCATTCTCCTATTCAGAGCAATCAGACAGAACGTTACCAACTCAATATCTAAAATATCGTGGGGAGATGAAGGACTGGGAAAAAAAAGGGAAGACAACCATGAAAAACCCAATCGTGAAGCTGCTCCAGGATAATGTGTGTGCAAGTAGTATCGTGTGCCTTCTTGATGTCAAAACATATACTTAGAAGTTGATGCCAACATAGGAAAGACTGTTGTATAGGCACCTTCAATAAAATGTGGAACAATACCTCCTGAACCCACACTGACAGCAACTAAGGAGTTGCCTGGATTCTAAGATCCAGACAAGGTGGCAGTTGACCATCTGCTTCAAGGTCTTCCCCATGCAGCTAGTGAGGGCTACACTACAGTAACTACTTGGGCATGTATGGCCTTTCCCATGTTTGAAAAAGAGGAATTAAAATTGCCTCACGCCATGAGTTGGGAAACTGAGCTGACACCCAAATGGCATTAAAATTGTGAGGAGGATATCTTTGTTACGCCTTGTGAGGCGCCACAACATACAGTAGGGTCATTCCACACCAAGTGGTCTAAAACTGAAAAAAGTTCCCACCATCATGGTCTCCAATTTTCGTCAAATTTTAACTGTAGCTTTAGTCAAGTGTTGAAGTAAGTTTCCCAAGATTTCAGGCCTCTAGCTGCAATAGCTGCTGATCTAGACCCCCTTGTCTGAAGTGTACTTAGTCCGTGTGCATGCAACATAAAAAAAATGTCATATTTGGAGTCTAATAAAATCGAAACTAATTCATAAGAATGGTTAGTAAGATGCGACCCTGTACAGTTTTTTTTGCTGATTCCAACGAAATTATGTATAACATTACTCATGCAAACCCCGGTCAAATAACTCGACTCAAAGTATACTTCAAAATTTGTCGTGACACAACGCGACAAATTTTGACCAATATTAAGACTGCAATGATTTCCTTGCAGTTGAAGATATGGACTTGAACTTTTGGCCAAGCTTCATGCTTGTGCTAGACATAATGCAGCCGGATTTGCAATGATCCAGGCCATATGGTCGCCCTGCAGTATCTCTTCAAATTAGGCAGTGTCAGCACAAACGGTAAAATTTACCAAAGTTTCAAGCCAATTACTAAAAAATAGTTGGCCTGAATCTGCTTGTGAATAGTATCACCTAAAAGAGAAACTCTTGCTCTACAAGACTGACATTTGTTTTTTTTGCAACGCGACCATTAAGTACTCATTAACTCACATCAAAGTTGTTATATTTTGTATGCGCGATGCACTAATTTTTCTTCATTTCTAGGAATTTGAATCTTAATAGTCGCTTAGAATTACTGATATAATTGGATATTTCATTCGTGTTTTATTCAGTGATTGGCCAGTGAGAGATGTCAGAAGTTAATGAAGAAGAAGAATCGTTGGCCCCCTGTTCAATTGGAAAAGATGCTGCTGCATCGAAGTGCCATGTTATCTTCTATGCTAAGAAGACTGGATTCAAAGCGTTTAGTGATTTCACAGAATGTGACCAGAAATTGCTTGTTTCGCGTTCAGAAGCCAAACTTGACGAAAATTCCATCATTTGCTTCCACCATGAAGCCCTCTTCCTACATGAATATCAAGCGATGCAAAAGAAATGTTGCAATCCATTCAAGAAGAGGAATCACAATGTAAAAGCTGGACTTAGACTGCTTGATAATGAAACAGCTGCCAAACTTTGCCTGTTAAAGAAAAAAGAAGTGATTGATATAAAACCTGGTCAGAAGCTTTGCCCTCGCTGCATGTCGGCACTGAACCAAAAGCTAGAAGATTCATCATCACTATCAACCCAATCTGAACAAGATTTCACAACGGATGAAACTGAACCAGCCATCAACAAAAGTTTATCATTTATTGGTGCTTCACCATTGAAAAGAAGACAACTAAGTAAAAGAGATAAGCAAAGCTATGCAAAAAGAAAGATCTTGGATGCACAAAGTTTAATTGGGAATCAAATTGCTGCTGCTGTAGGAATCAATTACGATGAACAGCCAAGTTCAAGTAAAAGTCGCCCATGCAATAATTGTGCAGATCTTGATAATCTTATAGAAGAGTTGAAAGAAAAATGTAAAGTGTCAAATCGTAGGACAAAAGTTCAAATATTGACCTTGGTTCCAAGAAGCTGGACAATTAAAGATACGACAACAGCATTTAATGTATCAGAAAGAATGGTAAAGCAAGCGAGAAAACTGAAGAATGAGCAAGGTGTTCTAGCTTTTCCAGCAAATCGGCAAGGAAGGAAGCTTTCAGATGAAGTTGTTCAGAAAGTACATGACTTTTTTCAAGATGACGAATTCAGCAGACTTTGTCCAGGGAAGAAAGACTGTGTGCCTGTGAGAATTTCAGGAACAAAGGTGTACAAGCAAAAGCGGTTGTTGCTTTGCAATTTGAAGGAAATGTACGTGTCTTATCAGAAGCAAAATGGACCAGAAATTGGCTTCTCAAAGTTTTGCGAGCTTAGACCAAAATGGTGTGTTACAGTTGGCTCTGCTGGAATGCACTCAGTTTGTGTCTGTACAATACACCAAAATGTCAAGCTTATGCTCACTGGTGCATCAATCAATGAAGACTACAAGGAAATTCTTAGCAAAGCTGTTTGCAGCTTGGAAAACAAGGATTGTATGCTTCATCGTTGTGAAAACTGCCCTGGTCCAGAAGGTGTAGAAGCAGTTATTGCAACATATTTTGAAGATAATGACCCTGAAGAACTGATTGAGTACAAACAATGGATTCATACCGACAGGGATACTTTAGAAACAAAGCAGCTTTCAACAGAAGAGTATGTTGAAGATATTGCAGCAAAAATTTGGAACCTGTCTTGTCATCACTACATTGCCAAGCATCAAAGCCAGCACCTGAAAGCTCTCAAAACTGATTTGAAAGAAGGCGAATTCATAATACTAATGGATTTTGCTGAAAACTATTCATTTATTGTTCAAGATGCAGTGCAAGGCTTTCACTGGGAAAACAGTCAAGCAACAGTTCATCCATTTGTAGTCTACTACTGTGAAAACGAAGAGGTGCAATGTGTGAATCTTTGTGTTATTAGTGACTGCCTTCGACACGATACGATTACTGTCCATGTTTACATTGGAAAAGTAATCAATTACCTGAAGATGCAATTTTCCAAAATAAGCCACATCCACTACTTCAGTGATGGTTCAGCTGCACAATATAAGAATTTCAAGAATTTTCTCAACTTATGCTATCACAAAGAAGATTTTGAAATAACAGCAGAATGGAATTTCTTTGGAACAAGCCATGGAAAGTCGCCTTGTGATGGCATTGGAGGCACAACAAAACGGTTGGCAGCAAGAGCAAGTTTGCAACGTCCATATGAAAACCAGATTCTAACACCCAAAGATCTTTTCAACTTCTGGAATGATAATATCAATGGAATCAAATTCTTTTTCATCAGCAAAGAGGAAGTTGAAGAAGAAAAAGCTTCTCAAGAAGAAAGATTCCTGCAAGGGCACACTCTAGCTGGCACAAGAGAAAACCACCATTTTTTGCCCATTGATATGACGACAATTAAGGTCAGTAGAGTTTCTAATGATGCGACATCTTTTTTGGCCAAAATTAGTGCTGCTGAAGTAGTAGTTCAAGTCATGGATCTTCAGCCTGGGCAGTATGTTGCTTGCATTTATGAAAAGAAATGGTGGATTGGAAACATCGTTGAAATCTCAGTCGAACAGAAAGATGCTTTCATAAGCTTTATGCATCCTCATGGTCCTGCAAGTTCATTTTATTGGCCCTTAAGACGTGATACTTGCTGGATTCCAGAACAACTTATCATTGGTGTTATTCCAGCTCCATCAGTGACATCATCTGGTCGGCAATACAGTTTTCCTGAAAGCATTCTCTTGCAAATCAACGATGCTTCCAGAATGATGAAGTAACTGAGGAAGACAGGCTTGGGAACCTGCATAAAGAAACCCACAATCAGGCTTGGGATCCTGTGGTAAAGACACCCTGTAATCAGGCTTGGGAACCTGCAGTAAAGATACCCACCCGTGGCTGTTACTGCATGGCTATCGGGCGTGGCCCCTATGGCGATGGGGATGCTGGTTTTATTGTGATAACCAGTAATGGCTCAGCCATCATGGACCAACGCAGGGCACTGCGCACACAAAATATAAGATACTTTGACCTGAGTAAATAAGCACTTAATGGAAGCGTTGCAAAAGAAAAATATATCCATCTCGTAGAGCAAGAGTTTCTCTTTCAGATGATACTATTCACAATTAAATCCAGGCTGACTATTTTGTAGTAATGGGCTTTGAACTTTGGTAAATAAAGCCATTTGCGCTGACACTGCCAAATTTGAAGAGATTTTGCAAGGCGACTATAAAGCCTGGGTAGTTGGAAATCCAGCTGTATTATGTCCAGCACAAAGATAAGACTTGGTAAAAAGTTCAAGTCCATATCTTTATCTGCAAGGAAATTATTGCAGTCTGAATATTGGTCAAAATTTGTCGCATTAAGTCACGACAGAATTAGGGGTACACTTTGAGTCGACTTGTTTGACCGGATTTTGCATCAGTAATCTTATAATTAATTTCGTTTGAATCAGCACAAAAAACTGTACAGGGTCTCATCTTACTAACCATTCTTATGAATTGGTTTCAATTTTATGAGACCCCAAAAATGGCATTTTGTCTGATGTCGCGCGCATGCGAACTTACTACCCTTCAGACAAGGGGGTGTAGATCAGCAAGTATTGCAGCTAGAGGCTTGAAATCTTGAGAAACTTAATTTAGCACTTGACTAGTGCTACAGATAAAATTTGAAGAAAATTGGAGACATGATGGTGGGAAGGTTTAGACCACTTGGCATGGAATGACCCAGTAATGGATCCTGTCATGACCAGGGGATGTGTCATGAGAAGCAGACAATACAGAATCCTGCTCACATGTGGAAAATGGGCAGTTGTAATCTTCATCAGAGGTGGACCGAAGTCCAAACTACACCTCTTGGCAATTGCTCTTTTGTGCTAGAAACCTGGATCCTGACTGGCTGTTGCAGTAAATGTGGCAAAATACACCACCATAGTCTGGGCAATGTCTCGCAGACTGGTTTGGAGAGTGCCATTCCCCTTTACAGCAGTCATGGGCACCTGCCTCCTCTCCCAGAAATTCTCCTAATGGTCTCCCACACTACAGAACTTTTGGTGGAACAATTAATAGCAGCCAGGAACTGTTACCATGACCTCTTCTTGCTCTCTCTCGAATAGTTCGACATCACTCTGTCCTCGCCACCCAAAAGGCTGCAAGATTCTCTGCAGTTGGCTGACACTTGAATCTATGCAGAGCCACACACCTGGTCCTGATTGCAGGGCAGCATTCAGCACTCCACCAAGGGACAGGTTGCCTCTTCTGTTGCACTGTGGACTGGATGCTGCAGCAGCATGGTGGATCATTTTGGTAATATGATCCACCCATGCCTCGACATTAGCACATGTTTGAACTGGGCGAACTGGCTATTAAGTGTCCAGTTGGCTCCACCAAACACCCGTCACAGTGGTTTGCTTTCAGGTTCCATACCATCTGGCAGGTGAATCCAGGTTGGGAAGTGATCACTTCCACGCAAGTCATCGACCACTTCCCACTGAGCAGTGCGAGCAAGAGCTGGAGAGCAAAGCGAGAGATCAGTGGCAGGGAACGACCCAGTTTCTGTGCATAAGTGAGTGCTCTGACCCGCATTTAGCAAGTATGTACATGGTGATGTGAGAAGCCTCTCAATTGCTCTACCCCTGGGGCAGGTAGTTGAGCCCCAAAGCACATTGTGTGCATTAAAATCACCACACAGGATGAAGGGGTGGAGGAGCTGTGTAATAAGGTCAGTTAGGGCCTTATCAACTGCATCATGTGGGGAAGAGTAAAGGGAACAAATCGTCAATGGATGCACTGGTATGGCAACTGCAGTAGTTGTAAGGGAGAGATGCAAGGAGTGGTAGTTGGTACTGACGAAAATACCTACACCTCCTCTAGCTCTCTCTTCACTCAGGTTGCCCTTTTTATGGAGTACATAACCTCATAGCTCAAGGGTAAGTGATTGATGGAAATGAGCCTCCTGTAGAGACACACACATTGGTCTACCCTGAGATAAGAGAGAGAGTTCCTCCACACGAGTCCTGAACCCCTGCAAGTTCCACTGTAGGATGGGAGCCAATTCATCAATGTGGTTTTAATTTACCACACCATGGAGGTGAAGCACTTGTAAAGTGAGCGGGAGTGGAGGGACTGCTGGGATCCAAGACATCTAACTACATGATGTCCTGCTCATCAGTCAGACGTGAAAGAATGACGACTGACTGAGCTCGGGACAGCTTTTGACCATGTCATGAACCTTTCCCTGCACCCTGTCCCTTTGAGGATGAGGGGGAAGGGGGAGTGTTGTGAGGCACTGTCGTACATGCCTTCTTGACACTCGCTACGGAGTACTGGTCTTTTCTGTGGCATCTGCTTGGACTGTTTTGCCCTTTGTCGTTTTACCTTGGCATGTACACATGCAAGTACAGGTGCTGGTGGTGGACGGTTGTACACTGGACGACATCTGAGTTGAGGCGTCAACCTTAGAAACAAGTTTCTGCACCACGGAAGCATAGGAAGTGGTAAAGACAGGAGGTTTTGTCGCCTTATATTCCTTTTTGGCTTCAGCATAGGGGATCCGCTTGGTGACTTCTAGTTCCTGAATTTTTCATTTCTCTGCAAAAACATGGCAGTCTCGGCTCCAGACTGGGTGGTTCCCAGAGTAGTTAATGCAGACTGCTGGAGATGAACAGTCAATCCCAGCATCATGTGCTGCCTTTCCACATTTCCCACAGATCGCTTCACTCCTGCAACTCAGTGATGTGTGAGCAAAACACTGGCATTTGTAGCACCTCAGAGTTAGGTACACATGGACTAACCCTCAGTCAGTGGAAACCCACCATGATGTGGTCAGGCAACAATGGAGAATTAAATGTCACAATGAACGTGGCAGTCGTCTCAATTTCTCCATTATTTCTATGCACCGTTTGCTCTACGTCTACATCCCCTGTAATGCCCATTCCTGTTTAAGTTTGGCTATGTCTATGTCCACAATGTCACGGCATGTGACCACACCCTTGCTAGAGTTAAGGGAGTTATGCAGTTCAACAGTTACATCATATTTACCAAATTTTTCGGTCTTCCTAAGTTGTTCCACCTGCTTTGCCCTGTCAGTCTCAACCAATAGGGAACCATTCCACAGCCGCTTAATAGACTTCAGGCTTCCAGAAAGTCCTTCCAAGCCTTTATGGATACAGAACGGGGACACTTTTTCAAACATCCCCTCCTTCCTCTAAATGATCAAAAACACATTTTGATGCCTGACTCCTTGAGCCGTGCTACTAAAATTCAACTGATACAGATTATCCTTCATTCATTTGGAGGATTGGGTGTGAGTACTCCCAGGCAAGTACACCCTTTTCACTAGGAGGAGAAGATTATTTTGAGGGTTCCATCTTGGTCCCAAGAGCAGCTAGGGAAACAAGGGTCCACTCAGACAGAGCCCGCACTCCTGATTAAGCCTTATACAATTGAGGTGTGGCAGGTTCCCCAGAAGCTGCCCGCTAATGACTGTTCCGCCTCAACAGTCACACATCTCATCAGTGCGCAGCACACCTTGAGATAGAGTTTTTTTTTTACAGAGGTTTTTACCATCCCGCACTCTGGCCAACAAGCCAAGATCCCCATTCCTGCGACACACGACGTTCCACTGCAGTGCCATACAGTGGTTGTTGAAGCACGCCCATAGCTTACAGTATCAGGAGACTGGCGGCACTTACCAGTCCCCAGCTCAGGCATCCCAGGGTTGCCAAGCCCACACTCAGCAAACGAATGCTGAGCCCCTGAGGGCTGGAAGGAGACAGGTAAAAAGAGAAACATAAGGACGGACACTGAGTAAAGTACTGGATAACAAAGAGTAACAAAGTACAATAGCACTGGGTTTCAGGATGGAGGGAAAGTTGTTAGGCAAAATAAAACAATGAAAAATCCAGGATGAAACAATGACAATATTATGAAACAGCAACTGCACCTGATGGAGGTTGCATGTCAGTGTGGCCATGTCCTTCATGGAGTGAGTCATTGCAAGAATGGTACGTACTGTAAGTGCCAGATGATAAAATGCTGGGCTTTTGACAAGCCAACTTGCGAGTGACAGGGTAAGGTATTTTTTTCTTTACCCAGACCTCCCGAGCAGCCTGCTCATTGAGATACACAGAACATTCTCGGGACACGGCGGCATGGTCTCCATTACAACTGATGCAGTGGGGAGAAGGAGACAAGCAATCACCCTTGTGAGCATTCCTACCACAAGTAACACATTTGGCAGTGGGATTTTACAGGTCATTCGAATGTGATTGTAATGCTGACACTGGTAGCAATGAATAGGGTTTGGAATGTACATTCAGACTGCAGTGACCTCATAGCCTGCTTTGATTTTCAATGCAAGCACTATTCAATCAAAAGTGAGAAAAAGAGTGAGCATAGGAACTAAGATGGCATTAATAGTTTTCATTACACAATGCACTGCAGTGACACCCCAATCAGAGAGAAGGTTGGATTTCTTCCTCTGTCAGACCATCAAGCAGTCTAGAGTAAATCAGACCACACAAAGAATTCAGCGCATTCAATAGGCCTCAACACGAACAGGATAGCCATGGAGGAGAGAAGCTGTAAGCACTTGTTGGGCTTGAAAATCACTATTGGTTTCCAAAAGCAAATTCCCATTATGTAGATGAGAGCAACAACAGCTTTCGAACTCTAAACAGATTAACCATAGCAAAGGACTGACCGTCTTCAGTAAGTGATACCAGGAGAAAAACTGGTGCAACTGTGAGTCTCATTCCATTTATGTTTAGTAGACAGAGACTGAGATGAAAGTGAGTGGTTCATTGCAAAAAATCCCCCACGATCGCCAGCATCTCCGATGGTACACTTCTGCCAACTGGGGGCCCCTCGTAGGGGGGGGGCGCTCACCTGCATTAGGCGATTGCTCACACTTCAGGTCACACCTCCTGAACTTCTGACAGAGGGACCAATTGGGAATTTGGGAAGTTAACAGCTCAGGCAATCACCCCACTCTGGGCCTGGCCTGGCCTGTACCAGGGGATATGTGCAAACCCTATCCGCTGACCTGGGGCTCAGAATTATATGTTACAAAGTAGGCTGCGAATTCATGGACTTGTGCCAAAAGGTTGAGAACTGTAGAGTATCCCTAAATAGAGCAAGGGTGCACTACACATCAGACACTGCTACTCAGGTAACTGAATGTGGGTGGGGTGCACACAAGGTTTCTTCTTCTTCTTCTTCTTCTTTTAGGCGACTCCATCCTACCCAGATAATGATAGCTGTAGGAAACTCAGAAGTATCAGTGTGAGATCGAAAGGGATGTGTCCCACAGGTGAGAGTATTAAAATACTAACGGTAATCTGCTGAAGCATTTGCAACAAAATGCCAGAGTTTGAAGAGCATATGAAAAGCAACGAAGCTCATATAATACTAGGTACAGAAAGTGGGTTGAAACCTGAAACTGATTGCAGTGAAATTTTTTGAGCAAATTTAAGTGTATCTTTAAAGGATAGGCAAATGGGAAATGGAGGTGATGTATTTGTCGCAGTAGACAAGGAACTCAAATTCATTGAGACAGAAATTGAAGCTGTATGTGAGAGTGTTTGGTCAAGACTAGGTACCATGGGTGGGCATAAAATGATAATTGGATCCTTCTATCTCCCACCAGACTCATTTCCTAATGGAACCAAAAACTTTAGAGAAAACCTCAGTTAACTTGTACGTAAGGTCCCCAATCATACTGTAATCACTGGTGGGGACATTAATCATCCAGCACTCAACTGGGAAAATAACAGTTTTGTTCGTGGTGGGCATGACAGACATCCTGTAAAACTTTACTAAATGCCTTCTCTGAAAACTGCCTAGAACAGATAGATGGGAACACTCACGATGAAAATATATTGGATCCAATGCAACCAATAGACCGGACCACGAGAATGTCCACATTGAAACCGATATCAGTGACCATGATGCAGTTGAGGCATCAACAATTACCGAAGTACAGAGGGCAAGTAAAACAAGCAGAAAGATATATATGTTCAGTGAACAAGACAAAGTGTCATATCTCAATGGGGAACTTTAAACTTTCAGCACAGGTCAGGAGCATTTAGAGGAACTCTGGCTTAAGTTTAAAAGAATACTTGACCACGCACAGGACAGGTATGTAACGAGTACAACAGTTCATAATGATAGGGAACTTCCACAATATACAGACACTGTGAAGAAACTTCTAAAGAAACAGAGATTATTGCATAACAGGTAAAGGCGTAGAGCTATAGATATAGACATGTTGAATGAAACAAGTTTGGCTTTCAAGGAATGAACGTGTGATGCCTTCAATGACTACCATAGCAAAATATTGTCAAGAGATGTTCCACAGACCCCAAACAAATTCTAGTAACGTGTAAAGGTTGTCAGTGGCACGAAAGTTAGTGTTCAGTCTCCAGCGGATGAGACAGGAACTGAAATTTAGTGTGGCAAACAGAAAGCTAAAATGCTTAACTCAATTTTTAAATGTTCCTTAACAAAGGAAAACCCAGGAGAATTGTTCCAATTTAATCCTCATACCACTAACAAGATGAATAAAAATAAGTATTAGTGTCAGTAGTGTTGAGAAACAGCTGACATCCTTAAAATTGAACCAAGCTCCAGGCCCCAATGGAATCCCTGTCAGATTCTATACTGAATTTGTGGCTAAGTTAGCCCCTCTTCTAAATATAATCTGTCATAGATCCCTCAAACAGAAAACCGTGTCTAGTGCTTGGAAAAAGGCACAAGTCACACTTGTTTACAAGAAGGGTAAAAAATGGTTCAAATGGCTCTGAGCACTATGGGACTTAACATCTGAGGTCATCAGTCCCCTAGAACTTAGAACTACTTAAACCTAACTAGCCTAAGGACATCACAAACATCGATGCCCGAGGAAGGATTCGAACCTGCGACCATAGCAGTCGCGCAGTTCCGGACTGGAGCGCCTAGAACTGCTCAGCCACTGCAACCGGCAGAAGGGAAAAAGAAGTGATCCACAAAACTACCTGTCCAGTTCCTTGACATTGGTTTGTTGTACAATCTTAGAACATATGAGCTCAGACACAGTGAGATATCTTTCAGGGAAGCCGGAACGATGAAGATGACAAAATTAATGTTTTTCGGTTTTTTTCATTATAAAATTATTTGAAGTTTTCTGAATAAAACAAATCAAGTTTCACTCTTCTAAGTGATTTCTAAGTGTGTTTTTTATCGTTGCAAAGCTGACGTGCCGCGTAAACGGTTATAGCGACTTGGTGTGTCACCTCTGATGGCACCGCTCGCTGGCTGCAAGCAGGGTCTCTTTGCAGAATTAGACAGTGTTTTGTTTTCCAACGTTGTATGGTTTTATCCCTCCCCCCATGAACCATGGACCTTGCCATTGGTGGGGAGGCTTGCATGCCTCAACGATACAGATAGCCGTACCGTAGGTGCAACCACAACGGAGGGGTATCTGTTGAGAGGCTAGACAAACGTGTGGTTCCTGAAGAGGGGCAGCAGCCTTTTCAGTAGTTGCAGGGACAACAGTCTGTATGATTGACTGATCTGGCCTTGTAACACTAACCAAAACGGCCTTGCTGTTGTGGTACTGCGAACGGCTGAAAACAAGGGGAAACTACAGGCGTAATTTTTCCCGAGGGCATGCAGCTTTAGTGTATGGTTAAATGATGATGGCGTCCTCTTGGGTAAAATATTCCGGAGGTAAAATAGTCCCCCATTCGGATCTCCGGGCAGGGACTACTCAAGAGGACGTCGTTATCAGGAGAAAGAAAACTGGTATTCTACGGATCGGAGTGTGTAATGTCAGATCCCTTAATCGGGCAGGTAGGTTAAAAAATTTAAAAAGGGAAATGGATAGGTTAAAGTTAGATATAGTGGGAATTAGTGAAGTTCAGTGGCAGGAGGAACAAGACTTTTGGTCAGGTGAATACAGGGTTATAAATACAAAATCAAATAGGGATAATGCAGGAGTAGGTTAAATAATGAATAAAAAAATGGAGTGCGGGTAAGCTACTACAAACAGCATAGTGAACGTATTGTAGTGGCCAAGTTAGACACGAAGCCCACGCCTACTACAGTAGTACAAGTTTATATGCCAACTAGCTCTGCAGATGACGAAGAAATTTAAGAAATGTATGATGAGATAAAAGAAATTATTCAGGTAGTGAAGGGAGATGAAAATTTAATAGTCATGGGTGATTGGAATTCGAGAGTAGGAAAAGGGAGAGATGGAAACATAGTAGGTGAATATGGATTGGGGCTAAGAAATTAAAGAGGAAGCCGTCTGGTAGAATTTTGCACAGAGCATAACTTAATCATAGCTAACACTTGGTTCAAGAATCATAAAAGAAGGTTGTATACATGGAAGAATCCTGGAGATACTAAAAGGTATCAGATAGATTATATAATGGTAAGACAGAGATTTGGGAACCAGGTTTTAAATTGTAGGACATTTCCAGGGGCAGATGTGGACTCTGACCACAATCTATTGGTTATGAACTGTAGATTAAAACTGAAGAAATTGCAAAAAGGTGGGAATTTAAGGAGATGGGACCTGGATAACTGACTAAACCAGAGGTTGTACAGAGTTTCAGGGACAGCATAAGGGAACAATTGACAGGAATGGGGGAAAGAAATACAGTAGAAGACGAATGGGTAGCTCTGAGGGACGAAGTAGTGAAGGCAGCAGACGATCAAGTAGGTAAAAAGAAGAGGGCTAGTAGAAATCCTTGGGTAACAGAAGAAATATTGAATTTAATTGATGAAAGGAGAAAATATAAAAATGCAGTAAATGAACCAGGCAAAAAGGAATTCAAACGTCTCAAAAATGAGATTGATAAGAAGTGCAAAATGGCTGAGCAGGCATGGATAGAGGACAAATGTAAGGATGTAGAGGCTTATCTCACTAGGGGTAAGATAGATACAGCATACAGGAATATTAAAGAGACCTTGGAGAAAAGATAGCCACTTGTATGAATATCAAGAGCTCAGATGGAAATCCAGTTCTAAGCACAGAGGGGAAAGCAGAAAGGTGGACGGAGTATATAGAGGGCCTATACAAGGGCGATGTACTTGAGAACAATATTATGGAAATGGAAGAGGATGTAGATGAAGATGAAATGGGAGATACGATACTGCGTGAAGAGTTTGACACAGCACTGAAAGACCTGAGTCGAAACAAGGCCCCGGGAGTAGACAACATTCCATTAGAACTACTGATGGCCTCGGGAGAGCCAGTCATGACAAAACTCTACCATCTGGTGAGCAAGATGTATGAGACAGGTGAAATACCCTCAGACTTCAAGAAGAATATAATAATTCCAATCCCAAAGAAAGCAGGTGTTGACAGATGTGAAAATTACCGAACTATCAGTTTAATAAGTCACAGCTGCAAAATACTAACGCAAATTCTTTACAGACGAATGGAAAAACTGATAGAAGCCGACCTCGGGGAAGATCAGTTTGGATTCCGTAGAAATGTTGGAACACGTGAGGCAATGCTGACCTTACGACTTATCTTAGAAGAAAGATTAAGGAAAGGCAAACCTACGTTTCTAGCATTTGTAGACAGAGAAAGCTTTTGACAACATTGACTGGAATACTCTCTTTCAAATTCTGAAGGTGGCAGGGTAAAATACAGGGAGCGAAAGGCTATTTACAATTTGTACAGAAACCAGATGGCAGTTATTAGAGTCGAGGGGTATGAAAGGGAAGCAGTGGTTGGGAAGGGAGTGAAACAGGGTTGTAGCCTGTCCCCGATGTTATTCAATCTGTATATTGAGGAAGCAGTAAAGGAAACAAAAGAAAAATTCGGAATAGGTATTAAAATCCAGGGAGAAGAAATAAAAACTTTGAGGTTCGCCGATGACATTGTAATTCTGTCAGAGACAGCAAAGTACTTGGAAGAGCAGTTGAACGGAATGGACATTGTCTTGAAAGGAGGATATAAGATGAACATCAACAAAAGTAAAACGAGGATAATGGAATGTAGTCGAATTAAGTCGGGTGATGCTGAGGGTATTAGATTAGGAAATGAGACACTTAAAGTAGTAAAGGAGTTTCGCTATTTGGGGAGCAAAATAACTGATGATGGTCGAAGTAGAGAGGATATAAAATGTAGACTGGCAATGGCAAGGAAAGCGTTTCTGAAGAAGAGAAATTTGTTAACATCTAGTATAGATTTAAGTGTCAGGAAGTCGTTTCTGAACGTATTTGTATGGAGTGTAGCCATGTATGGAAGTGAAACATGGACAATAAATAGTTTGGACAAGAAGAGAATAGAAGCTTTCGAAATGTGGTGCTACAGAAGAATGTTTAAGATTAGGCGGGTAGATCACGTAACTAATGAGGAGGTATTGAATAGGATTGGGGAGAAGAGAAGTTTGTGGCACAACTTGACTAGAAGAAGGGATCAGTTGGTAGGACATGTCCTGAGGCATCAAGGGATCACAAATTTAGCATTGGAGGGCAGCGTGGAGGGTAAAAATCGTAGAGGGAGACCAAGAGATGAATACACAAGCAGATTCAGAAGGATGTGTGTTGCAGTAGGTACTGGGAGATGAAGGAGCTTGCACAGGATAGATTAGCATGGAGAGCTGCATCAAACCAGTCTCAGGACTGAAGAGCACAACAACAACAACAACAACAACAACAACATGGTTTTATCTCTGTGACAAGTGACTGTTCATATCGGTAAACATAAACACTATACCGTTTGTGTTGACTTGTGGAGTTTGCTTTGTGTTATTTAGCTGTTCAATTTTGCGTATTTGACGAATTTTGCTCGAACCTGTTTTATGTATTTGGTTTGTGGATATCAATATGCCTCGTTCAAGCAATCGTGTGTTTAAGAAAAGTCACAATGAGTGGAAGAAGAAATCTTTTGTTGTTTCGAATGGAGATGCTGCTCAGACTGCTTCACCAACTACTCCAAATGAATGTGATAGAACTTCTTCCAGCAAGAAACTTTGTGACAACAAAAAAAAATTTGAAAACTATTCAAGTGACAGTAATGATGTGAATGAAGTAATTAACATTTCCTTGCTCTCTAATATTTTGAAACATAACTTATTATGCCAAGTTTGCAAAGAAAGAGGACTGGAATTGAAAATAACTTCACACATTGGTTTTGCATGTAAAATGTTATTGAAGTGTAACAAATGTGCTGCAGAAGTTTTGTTTTCCTCGTAGTGGTAATAGTGGAAAGAAGATGTATGATATAAATGTTAGGCTAGTGTATGGCTTGCGGTGCATTGGCAAGAGCAGTGCTGCAGGGACAATAGTATGTGGAATTATAAACTTGGCAAAACCACCTACCAAGTTTGGATTTTATAATGAATTGGTGGGATCTTCTGCTGAAGATATTGCATAAGGAACAAAGAAGAAAGCAGTTGAAGAAGCTGTGACGGATAATGGGAATTGTAGAGATTTAACTGTTGATTTCGATGGATCGTGGCAATGTAGAGGTCATAAATCTCTAAATGGAGTTGTGACAGTTACCAGTGGAGACAGTTGCAAAGTAATTGATGTTGCTATTCTTTCAAAACATTGTAGATCGAAGGGCAATACCAAGGACAAACATAGTGAAAGTTGTGAAGCAAATTTTCACGGCACAAGTGAAGTGGTGGAAGTAGAGGGAGTGAAAGCAGATCACAGGAGTGGTACAATGTACGATACACTAACTATCTAGGAGATGGTGATTCCAAGGGATAAAAGCTGTAGAGGAACTCAAACCTTATGGGAATGAAATTCACACTAAAAAAAACAGGAGTGCATTGGACATGTGCAGAATCGCATGGGGGCTCGCTTGTGCAAACTAAAGCAGACATTAGGATCCAAGAGTCTTAGTGATGGTAAGTGTGGTGTCACCACCAGACACCACACTTGCTAGGTGGTAGCCTTTAAATCGGCCGCGGTCCATTAGTATATGTCGGACCCGCGTGTCGCCACTGTCAGTGATAGCAGACCGAGCGCCACCACACGGCAGGTCTAGAGAGACGTACTAGCACTCGCCCCAGTTGTACAGCCGACTTTGCTGGCGAAGCTACATTGACCGATACGCTCTCATTTGCCAAGACGATAGTTGGCATAGCCTTCAGCTACGTCATTTGCTACGACCTAACAAGGCGCCATAGCAGTTGACAATTAATATTATGAAGCATGTACCGTAACGAGAGATGTTCTACAATTGTGGATTAAAGTTAAGTATTACATCATCTACGTACTTTATTTGCAATTCTCAAGATATTGTCCTGTTCCAGACCTCACGCCAGTCAGCGTGTAATTAAATGCGTGCATTTCGCCCTCCTCTAGAAACACAGTGTTGGCTCTTCTGCCAACACTACAGTAAGACCCTTGGAGGAAGAGGAAGATTGACAGATGAAGCAATTGATAGAATGCGGAGGTATTATGGGTGAGCAATTAGGCAAAATACAAGAAAAAAATTGTAAAACAATAAAAAATGTAAAAAAATAAACATTTCTTAACATGGCATTATAAATATGTAGAGAAATATTCACTGAACATGTAGTCCAAATTTCAGAGTAATGGTTTTAGAAGAAATGTTCCTTCTATTTGCTAAAATTAACATGAAGGAGATGGATCTTTCCGGCTCCCCTTAACAGAATGACCTCCTCAATGGCAGCCACCATTGGTTTTGAAACATCAAACACGTGAAACCCGACTCGCACTTTCCTCACATTACGTACTGAAAGTTTGGACCAAGGTAACGAGATAGATGCAGTATTTCTTGACTTCCAAAAAGCATTTGACTCAGAACCACACCTACACTTATTGACACAAATACGATCATAGCAACTGAAATTTGTGACTTGGCTGGAGAGTCATTGTCAGATTTAGAAAAACTTCAGGTGTGCCCCCAGGGAATTGTGTTGGGAGCCTTGCTGTTCATGTCTTATATTAATGACCTTGCATACAATACTAATACCAAAATCAGACTTTTTGCAGATGATGCAGTTATCTACAATGAAGTACTATCTGAAAGAAGCTGCATGAATATTCAGTCAGATCTTGATAAGATTTCTACATGGTGTAGACATTACAAAAAAAAAGTAGTATGCTATCTACATCTACATGGATACTCTGCAAATCACATGTAAGTGCCTGGCAGAGGGTTCATCGAACCATCTTCACAATTCTCTATTATTCCGATCTCTTATACCGCACGGAAAGACTAAACACCTATATCTCTCTGCACGAGCTTTGATTTCCCTTATTTTATCATGGTGACTGTTCCTCCCTACGTAGGTCTGTGTCAACAAAATATTTTTGCATTCGGAGGAGAAAGTTGGTGATTGGAATTTCGGGAGAAGATTCCATAGCAATGAAAAACACCTTTCTTTTAATGATGTCCAGCCCAAATCCTGTATAATTTCTGTGACACTCTCTCCCACATTTCGCGATAATACAAAACGTGCTGCCTTTCTTTGAACTTTTTTGATGTACACCGTCAGTCCTATCTGGTAAGGATCCCACACCGTGCAGCAGTATTCTAAAAAGAGGACGGACAAGCATATGTATACAGTCTCCTTAGTAGGTCTGTTACATTTTCTAAGTGTCCTGCCAATAAAACGCTATCTTTGGTTAGCCTTCCCCACAACATTTTCTATGTGTTCCTTCCAATTTAAGTTGTTCGTAATTGTAATATCTAGGTATTTAGGTGAATTTAAGGCTTTTACATTAGACTGATTCATCATGTAACCGAAGTTTAACGGGTTCCTTTTAGCACTCACGTGGATGACCTCACACTTTTCATTATTTAGGGTCAACTGCCACTTTTCGCACCATTCTGTTTCTTCTAAATCATCTTGCAGCTTGTTTTGATCTTCTGATGACTATTAGTTGATAAACGACAACATCATCTGCAAACAACTGCCACTTTTCGCACCATTCTGTTTCTTCTAAATCATCTTGCAGTTTGTTTTGATCTTCTGATGACTATTAGTTGATAAACGACAACATCATCTGCAAACAACAAAAGACTGCTGCTCAGATTGTCTTCCAAATCGTTTATATAGATGAGGAACAGCAAAGTGCCTATAACACTACCTTGGGGAATGCCAGAAATCACTACTGTTTTACTCGATGACTTTCCGTCAATTACTACGAACTGTGACCTCTCTGACAGGAAATCACAAATCCAGTCACATAACAGCAACATTCCATAAGCACACAATTTCACTACAAGCCGCTTGTCTGGTACAGTGTCAAAAGCCTTCCGGAAATCCAGAAATACGGAATCGATCTGAAATCCCTTGTCAATAGCACTCAACACATCACGCGAGTAAAGAGCTAGTTGTGTTTCACAGGAACGACGTTCTCTAAATCCATTTTGACTTGCATCAATAGGCCGTTTTCTTTGAGGTAATTCATAATGTTCGAACACAATATATGTTCTATGACTGCCTTATCAATGAGTCACTGTTCAAATCAGCCAACACATACAAATACCTGGGTGTAACACTTTGTACAAATACGAAATGGAATGGAATGTTCATATAGGTTCAGTCATGGGTAAAGCAGATGGTAGACTTTGGTTTATTGCAAGAATACTGTGAAAATGCAATCAGTCTACAAAGGAAACTGCATACAAATCACTTGTGTGACCGGTTCTCGAATATTGCTCAAATTTTTGGGATCCATACCAGATGGGACTAACAGGGGATATTGATTGTATACAGAGAAGGGCAGCAAGAATGGTCACATGTTTGTTTAATGTGTGGGAGAGTGTCATAGAACTGAACTGGAAGACTCGAAGAAAGATGTAAACCATCCCAAGAAAAATGTATTAATACTGTTTCAAGAACCGACTTTAAATGATTACTCTAAGGATATATTACAACCACCTACATATTGCTCACTTAAGGATTGTGAGGACAAGATTAGAATGATTTGTGCATGAACGGAGGCATTCAAGCAATCATTCTTTTTGGGCTCCATACGTGAATGGAGCAGGAAGAAACCTTAATAAATGGTACTGAGGGATGTACCCTCTGCCATGCACCTCACAGTAGTTTGCATAGTATATGTGTAGATGTAGTACTCCCAAAATTATACCATTTAAAATCTAGTATGGGAATAAAATTCACTGTCTCTGAGAAAGCATAAAATATGTTGAATTTTTCTTTCATTGTTGGGCAGTATAAAGGATGAGAAATCCTTATGACTCATTTGTTGGAGCAATGTGAGAAGAGGGCACTGAACTAGAATGTGTGCCAATGTCAGGGGCACCACAGCTGTACCAGTGGGGTGGGTGGAGGGATATGTCACTACACGAGATAAAGCCATGTGTCGAACACAGGGATAATGTAAAATCATACACTCTGAGGTAAGTTGAAGAAGGAACAACACAGCAGTGGCCGCTATGACAACTCAGTTTGTTGGGGGAGGGGTAGCCTACCATTCCCCAATCCAGTTGTGACAGTCCCCTTATTTCAGATGCATTGAGGGCTTGTTACACACATTGCGAGAGCTGGTCACGAGTTTGCTATCCTATCTAAACAGACAGTCATCTAATTTCTGGGGATATTCTTAAGACTTGGGTCCAGAAGAAAACAGAGGCCAATGTGGTTGAGCTCATATAAAAGCTTCTGGATAAGGAACACCGACAGCTGACTAGAAGCCTGCAGACTGCTTACCGAGTCACTGTATATCATAAATTGATCATGATCTTTCCTCTTGATAAAAGATAAGGTTCTATCTACAGCTACCACTTCTGCAATGAAGACACTATAGGCAGAGAATGTAGTTCCTGGCCGAAAGTATATACTATCCTTCTGATATGTTTAGAGGAATCAGTGTAGATGACTTTAGTGTTCTGGCATTCACAGGTAACAGGAAGAAAAATGTGCTGATAAAACATGGCAGAAACTAGTTTTGGGGCCATGGTATGGACATAGATGAACCTGGAATCTAGGTACACACCATGGAGCGATGCCATGAAGTGATCCCATGGATGTAGTCAACTGGATTCCCTGTCAAATTCCAAGTTGGAGACCAGCCCTATGTCAAGCACCAAGGGTTTAGAACTGATAGACAGTGGAGGTATTCTAGTTGGTGACCCTGAACCAACATGGTAGGATCCCAGATTCAATCAGATGGCTCTACAGGATTCATTATGAAAGCCTTTGTGGCTAGGCTGGGTCTAGCAGTACCCGTGATGGTGCTATTGAACCATGTATCTGCCATCCAATCATAATTAAACTACAGTCCTACAGAAGCATATTCATAATTGAGTGGAGTCATCCACTCCTCAAATGTTACGACAGAGTTTTTGCATGCACCTCAGTTTAAGCTGACAGATATCTGACTGTCACATCACATCAGTTTATTATCCAAGAGTAGGCCCAGAAAGATGGATTGTACAACTACCTTCAGATGCTGTATTGCAAAAAATGTTCTGGTCGGATTGTGCTGTATCAATAGAAGTGCACAACATATGCTTTGGCAGGAGGAGAAATGAGAGCTAGGGTTGTGGGCTCTTTGGAACTGACACACAGAAGGATCAGACAGAGAGTTGTAACAGATGCAAAAGTCACTTATCTAGAGGGTAGGAGTAACTGTCATTCACACTGAGCCCACAAATCCATTGATAACTATAAAGAAAGGAGTAACACTGTGGATGAAGCCCTGTGGACACATTCTCCTGCTACAGGGAGCTGAAATGTAATCTGACTAACCCTGATTGATCAACTGGACAAGAAGTTTTAGACAAATGTGTGAAGCACCACACTATTACGATTATGCTTCTGCAGGGCTGTAGTTTCATCATGATTGGATGACACATATGGCTGAATAGCACCATTAGCACTCTATGGTCAAGATGACATGGTATCAGGCCATGTCATACTCTTTACGTAATATAGGAAAAGTGAAATAAGATGATAGTATTTTATCCCTGATTCTAATCTAAAAAGGTGGTCTGTTATGGATTGGCTCTCCTGCAATGGATTCAAAGCCCCGCGACTCAAAGAACTAGCATGACCAGTGGCAGTACACCAATCTTTCTAGGAACTGACATATTGCACAAATAAGTCTGTCTGGTTGGAAGTATCAACAGGAGTTGGGTCTTTACCTGGCTTGAGGATGGGGATAATGATACTGTTCCAACACAGAGGAATTTGCCTCTGATACAGATACAATTAAAAACTTTGGAAACAATTTTTACAATCCATATACAGCTGTTGAATCATTTGATTGGAACTCAATTGAGGGTGTGGGGCAGTGTCATGGTGTGAGCTGAGGGCAAGAAGAACTTCCCATTCCATAAATGACTGTTAAATGGCTCTGAAAAGCGTACAATAAATTGTAGGAAAGTATCCTTCCTCCTTCTTTTTGTGCCTGGAAAGGGGGAGGGTAAAATGCTGTTCCTGATGTAAAATTCTGTTGCTGATGCCACTACACAGTGATCGCAACATGGTCCATGAAAACAGGTGGGTCAGTGGATGTACCATCAAGCAGCTATTAGATGATGTGACCCCCTACCAGAGAGTCTGTAACTCCCACCACAGAGGGCTACGCACATTACAATTGCCAAGCAGAAGGGAAAATGGCAGAGGATTGCTGTATCAGGCACCATATTTCTGTGTCTGGCAGCAGGCAAATAGTTCAAAAATAGTGATACTGATGGTCATTCAAATCTGTGTGATCACCCCTCCAACACTGTTTGGAAGGGCTCACATTCACTATGGACATTTGTGTGAACGAATGTGCAGATACCTCCAGCCACCATCTTAGGGTTGGTGTAATTGAGCTTAAGATAGTGATTACCAGAAAGATGTATGCCATCAGTATGGGCAGCCAAGGTTTTTTCCACAATTGTCGTGAAACTGATCATCATAACATGGTGGAAATGTTCTACTCTACAATCCACCACATAGTGCAAGGTGAAGCTTAGCTTTTACCAGTGCTAAGCATTCTCTTTCCTGTTCTGTTGAGCAAGGGAAAAACACTTGTCTATATGCCTCCATACAAGCCATAATCTCTCTTTCCTCATTTTCATGGTCTTTTTACAAAATGTACATTGATGGCAATAAAATCTTTCCCATTCGAGTACACAAAGCATCTCTGTGATACTTGAGGTGCTCATGAAACTACGAGCAACAAATTTAGCAGCATACTTCTGAACTGAAACTTCCTGGCAGATTAAAACTGTGTGCCGGACCGAGACTCGAACTCAGGACCTTTGCCTTTCGCGGGCAAGTGCTCTACCACCGAGCTACCCAAGCACAACTCACGCCCCGTCCTCACAGCTTCACTTCTGCCAGTACCTCGTCTCCTACCTTCCAAACTTTACAGAAGTTTTAATCTGCCAGGAAGTTTCATATCAGCCCACACTCCGCTGCAGAGTGAAAATCTCATTCTGGAAGCATCCCCCAGGCTGTGGCTAAGCCATGTCTCCGCAATATCCTTTCTTTCAGGAGTGCTAGTTCTCCAAGGTTCGCAGGAGAGCTTCTGTAAAGTTTGCAAGGTAGGAGACGAGGTACTGGCAGAAGTGAAGCTGTGACGATGGGGCGTGAGTCATGCTCGGGTAGCTCGGTGGTAGAGCACTTGCCCGCGAAAGGCAAAGGTCCCGAGTTCGAGTCTCGGTCCAGCACACAGTTTTAATCTGCCAGGAAGTTTCATTTCAGTGCACACTCCGCTGCAGAGTGAAAATCTCACTCTGGATACTTCTGAACTGTTTTTAATTCAGCCTGATGGGGATCCCGAACACTGTAGCAGTAGGCTACTCAAAAATGGCTCATAGAAGTGTTCTATACGCAGCCTCCTTAAAGGATGTACTACACTTTCCCAAAATTCTCCCAATAAACTGAAGCCGACCTTTTGCCTTCCCTATGTTCTCATTCCATTTCATATTGCACCATTACATCTTGTTTAATCAGCCCGACTGTCACGCAGCACTCCACAAATACGGGATTTGAACATAATAGGATTTTTTCCCAATTCAGCCATCCTGTATACTCCTACAGCCACTCAATGACAACTTCCTGTAAACTACAGCATCAGCAGCAAACAATCCACCAGAATGTTTACATATATAGAGAACAAGAATGGTCCTATCACACTTCACTGGGGAATTCCTGACAAAACCCTGATTAACACTCTCACTGTCCAGGAGAATGTGCAAGGTTCTATTTCTTAACCAGTCTCTGAGGCACTCATATCTCCGGATCCCGTTAACAGTGTACAGTGGGGAACTGCGTCAAACATTTTCCACAGATCTAGGAACACAGACCCTGTCTGTTGCCATTCATCCATGATTTGCACGATATCATGTGAAAAAAAAGCAAGCCGAGTTTCGCATGAGCAATCCTTTCTAAATCCACGTTGATCAGAGGACGGAAGCTGTTCCGTCTCAAGGAAATTTATTACATTTGAACTGAGAATATGTTCAATAAGTCATCAACAAACCTATTTTAAAGGTATTGGTCAGTAATTCTTATAAACAGGAGTCACCTGCACTTTTCTTCTTATCGCTTGGGATTTTGCACTGGGCAAGAGATTCGCAATGAATGCAAGCTGAGTAAAGATCAAAGCTGAAAAGTTCTCTCCGTAAGACTGAACTGGAATTCCACCCTCTCAGTTACTTCTAAATGGCAGGGATGCCTATTTATCTGTCCTCAATACCAGAATCTGTGCAACAGTCAACGATGCTATGTCTGCACAATTCTCCTGCATGAACAATGTTTTTAATTGTGAAGTTTAATTTTTTGTTTCTGTCTTCTACCACCTACACCAGACTGTTCAACGAGTGACTGAATAAAAGCCTCTGACCTGCTCATTAATTTTACTTAAGGCTAGAGTATTCCCAGGTTCTCGACAAGATCTTACATTAAGTTATTACAGTGAAAGTAGTTCTATGCTTCGTGTATCAGTCTGATTATATAAGCACAAACTTCTACCTTTTGTTATCAACATTTCCATGATATTTTCTGAACCGAGAATGCAACAATCTGTTGTTAAAATATGGTGGGTCATTTTGGTCCTTAATCCACGTACTCGGCACATAGTTCTCCAAAGTGTGATTTACAATTGATTTAAACTTTATCCATAATTTCTCTATATTCATCATATTGGAACTAGATGATTTCCATACATTGACTAAGTAGGATGCTAATAACTCCACATCTGCTCTTTCCAAGGGAGAGAGAAGGTTTGTTCATGTTGTCTAGTTAATTCTAAACTTTTTCTCCATGTAAATTTTTGTCTTTAGCGTTCACATAACTTCTACTGTGGGCTACAAGCCAAGTAGAATCATTGCCTCAGAAGCAGCTGTTTGCTCCCGTAAAATACACCAATCGATAAGTCCCTGTGTGCCGCATTCCAATGGTCAGTGATGAGAGTTATAGAGAGGTAACATGTTGACTAGAGGACAAAGCCGGAGTGTCGGACCACATAAGGACACTCACCGGTTTTAGACTCCATCTAGACACCACATGCAACCTCTCCTTTCCTGTTTGCTTTCAGAGTGTGTTCCGACATGAAAGAAATCTTCCCATGACTATGATGTCTAGCTAGTGGTGAGTCATTTGGCAATAGACACATCCAATTGCATTCATTACTGTCAGAATACAGAAACATTATTTTAAACATTTCTTTTATTTCTGAAAGAACTCTCTTTGGATGTCCACATCCCTGAAGATCCTGACATGATCCTCAGACATCGGTACAATCAATCTTATTGAGCACTGCAGTAGACTACAGAAATTGATCAAACGTCTTAGACTCACTGTTTCTTCTAGTAAATGTGAAACACTGTCAACTGCTGAACCTGACATTCAACCCAAGTTGGAGGGCAGACACAAGGCACTTAAAGCACAACATACTCTGTGCATCCCTCAAATGCTCGAATAAATGATACAGATTCAACTCTAATATCGTTCTGCCTTTTCTGAATATGGCAGACAAACAGCGCCCCTCACTGTTTCAGGCTGTCATATAGTTCTTATCCAATTGTCATATTAAGCATCAATGAAAACTTATGTCTTATGCTTTAAACTTCAGTGGGAATCTAAAGAAACCAAAATATCACCTACACAAGTATACACGAGTATAGCTCAAGACAGAGGAGGAGATTAGTGTTTAACATCACATCAAGAGATGGAGCAGGAGCTCTCATTAAGGAAGGATGGAAAAGGAAATCTGCCACGCCCTTTCAAAGGAACCATCCCAGCATTTACCTTAAACAATTTCTACACCTACATCTAAGATTTCTTCCTGTTCATTTCACATATGGAGTGCAAAAAGAATGATTGTTTAAATGCCTCTGTTCGTGCAGAAATTATTCTAATCTTCTCCTCACTATCCCTATGTGAGCGATTGTAGGTGGTTGTAGTAAATTCTTAGAGTAATCTTTTAAAGTCGATTCTTGAAACATTGCTAATACATTTTCTTGAGATGGTTTACATCTATCTTCAAGAATTTTCCAGGTCAGTTCATTCAGTATCTCTGTGACACTCTCCCACAGATTAAACAAACATATGTGGCCATTCGTGCTGCCCCTTTCTGCATACAATGTCCCCTATCAGTCCTACCTAGTGCTGGTCCCACACACTTCAGCAATATTCTAGAAATGGTCACAAGTGATTTGTATGTAACCTCTTTTATAGACTGATTGCACTTCCCCAGTATTCTACCAACAAACCAAAGTCCACCACCAGCTTTACCTACAACTGAATTTACGTGATCATTCTATTTCATATTCCTACAAAGTGTTACACCCAGGTATTTCTACAAGTAGGCCAATTCAAGTGATTCATTGATATTAAAGTGATAGGATACCACGATTTTTCGTTTTGTGAAATGCAAAATTTTATATTTCTGAACATATAGAGCCAATTGCTGATCTCTGCACCATACTGAAATCTTATCAACATTTAAATGAGTACTTATGTAGCCTCTCTCAGTACTTCATTATCGATAACTGCATCATCAGCAAAAAGCTTGATTTTTAATATTAATATTATCTGCAAGGTCATTAATATACAATACGAACAACAAGGGACTCAACAATTGGAGATTTCAACTTACCATATATAGACTGGGGCACTCAAATGTTTAGGATGGGTGGTAGGGACAGAGCACTGAGTGACATTATACTGGGTGCACTATCCGAAAATTACCTCGAGCAATTAAACAGAGAACTGACTCGTGGAGGTAACATCTTGGACCTACTGATAACTAACAGACCCCAACTTTTCGACTCTGTAAACGCAGAACAGGGAATCAGTGATCATAAGGCCGTTGCAGCATCCCTGAATATGGAAGTAAATAGAAATATAAAAAAGGGAGGAAGGTTTATCTGTTTAGCAAGAGTAATAGGAGACAGATTTCAGACTACCTAACAGATCAAAGCGAAAATTTCTGTTCCGACACTGACAATGTTGAGTGTTTATGGAAAAAGTTCAAGGCAATCGTAAAATGCATTTTAGACAGGTATATGGTGAGTAAAACTGTGAGGGACGGGAAAATCCCCCGTGCTTCAACAACAAAGTTAGGAAACTAATGCGAAAGCAAAGAGAGCTTCACTGCAAGTTTAAACACCGCCAAAACCTCTCTGACAAACAGAAGCTAAACAATGTCAAAGTTAGCGTAAGGAGGGCTATGCGTGAAGCATTCAGTGAATTCGAAAGTAAAATTCTATGCACCGACTTGACAGAAAATCCTAGGAAGTTCTGGTCTTATGTTAAATCAGTAAGTGGATCGAAACAGCATATCCACACACACTGGGATGATGGCATTGAAACAGAGGATGACACGCGTAAAGCTGAAATACTAAAACCTTTTTTCCAAAGCTGTTCCACAGAGGAAGACCGCACTGCAGTTCCTTCTCTAAATCCTCATACGAATGAAAAACATGGCCGACATCGAAATAAGTGTCCAAGGAATAGAAAAGCAACTGAAATCTCTCAACAGAGGAAAGTCCACTGGACCAGACGGGATACCAATTCGATTCTACACAGAGCACGCGAAAGAACTTGCCCCCCTTCTAACAGCCGTGTACCGCAAGTCTCTAGAGGAACGGAATGTAAAGGAGCTCAGGTAGTCCCAGTTTTCAAGAAGGGTCGTCGAGCAGATGCGCAAAACTATAGGCCTATATCTCTGACGTTGATCTGTTGTAGATTTTAGAACATGTCTTTTGCTCGCGTATCACGTCATTTCTGGATACCCAGAATCTACTCTGTAGGAATCAACATGGATTTCGGAAACAGCAATCGTGTGAGAGCCAACTCGCTTTATTTGGTCATGAGACCCAGAAAATATTAGATACAGGCTCCCAGGTAGATGCCATTTTCCTTGACTTCCGGAAGGCGTTCGATACAGTCCTGCACTGTCGCCTGATAAACAGAGTAAGAGCCTACGGAATATCAGACCAGCTGTGTGACTGGATTGAAGAGTTTCTAGCAAACAGAACACAGCATGTTGTTCTCAATGGAGAGACGTCTACAGACGTTAAAGTAACCACTGGCGTGCCACAGGTGAGTGTTATGGGAACAATACTTTTCACAATATATATAAATGACCTAGTAGATAGTGTCGGAAGTTCCATGAAGCTTTTCGTGGATGATGCTGTAGTATACAGACAAGTTGCAGCATTACAAAATTGCAGCGAAATGCAGGAAGATCTGCAGCGGATAGGCACTTGGTGCAGGGAGTTGCAACTGACCCTTAACATAGACAAATGTAATGTATTGCGAATACATAGATGGAAGGATCCTTTATTGTATGATTATATGATAGCGGAACAAACACTGGTAGCAGTTAATTCTCTAAAATATCTGGGAGTATGCATACGCAATGATTTGAAGTGGAATGATCATATAAAATTAATTGTTAGTAAGGAGGGTGCCAGGTCGAGATTCATTGGGAGAGTCCTCAGAAAATGTGGGACTAGTGCAGCAGGGGATACAACCCGTCGGCTTTGGACAACGACGTCACAAGTGGCCAATCGAGAAGCGATTCTTCTTAGTGTTGTAGCTCCCTTCAGTGGCTGATAAGTGTTTTTTGACTTTTTTAAAAAAAAAATCTCACGAGATAGAATAAACAGATCCACTTTATTAAGCAATCAGTAAAAAAAACTAAACTGAAACATAACAGCAAAAGCGAAAATGGTAAACTGCTCTCTGGCGGCTTGTGACGTCCTTGTCCAAAGCCGACGGGTTGTATCCCCTGCTGCACTAGACCCGAAAATGTAGTCCAGCAACAAAGGAGGTGGCTTACAAAACACTTGTTCCTCCTACACTTGAGTATTGCTCACATGATCAATGTTTTAAAAATCAATGCTGCTTGGCATTGAGGAGGTCATTCTGTTCAAGATACCTGATTATGTTTGAGCTGAGAATATGTTCTAAGATTCTACAATAAATTAATGTCAAGGATATTGGACATGTAGTTTTGTGAATCACTTCTAGTAGACGGGTGAGACCTGTGCCTTTTTCCAGAATTGAGCACAGGTTCCCCCCCCCCCCCCCCCCTGTTCGAGTGATCTACAATAAATCATAGAAGAGGGGCTAACTCAGCCACAAATTCAGTACAGAATCTGACAGGGAATCCATAGGGGCCTGGAGCTTTGTTCAATTTTAAGGATGTCAGCTGTTTCTCAACACCACTGACAGCAATACTTATTTTTCATTAATCTTGTCAGTGGTATGAGAATTAAATTGGGGCAATTCTCCTGGGTTTTCCTTTGTAAAGGGATGTTTAAAAATGGAGTTAAGCATGTCAGTTTTTGGTTTTGCTACCCTCAATTTCAGTTCCTGTCTCATTCACTAGGGACTGAACACTAACTTTCATGCCACTAACAGCCTTTACGTACGACCAGAATTTCTTTGGGCTCTGTGAAAGATCACTTAACAGTATTCTGCTACAGTGATCATTTAAGACATCACGCATTTAGGGAAATTACGGAAAATCTAACTCAGAGTGGCTGGATGAGAGTTTGAACTATCATCTTCTATAATGCGCATCTAGTGTGCTAACCACTGCACCAAGACAGAGTGGTGTTAGATGTCGCAATCAGGAGGGAGCCGCTCCATGTGTTTTGCAATGCTGTCAGCTCTCCAAACTTATGTTTGATCAGTCACACAAAGAACTGAGGCTTGGCTGATGGTCAAATCATTCTGTCTGTTCTAGTACAGATTAGGTAGCATTCACCATGTCAATATCATTGTGCTTCCTCCCATGGTGCAGCCAAGGGTGGAAACAGTTTGGGGTTCTACTAAAAGCATCATAAGGTGAGTTCCCCTCTAGAGAGACTGCGAGAGTCTCATGACTTCCAGCATAAGTTACTTTGAGTGACTTCACGGCAAACTATCTGCTACAAGTCACCCATTCCAATCAGAGGCTCTCACCACACAAGCCTGCCAGCTGTCGCAGCAGCCACCTGGAATGGCAATTTTCGTAGAGTCCCGGCACCCAATTTGGGATGGGCTGCTTCTTCTTGGCATGTGAAGGAAGTCTACAGTGCACACTCCAGCGCTGCTATCTCTGCACTGCCAGTTAGCTACATCTATGCTGCTACGTTGTAATCCCCTACAGTGGACTAGCTACTGTGGCGATCCAGGTTTAGGCTTTAGTTTGCCCAGAAATGGGGCTCATGATGTCCACAGCACAGGCAAATACCCAGAGTTGTGGTGATTGTCCTTCCCTGCACAATTCACACTTCAGAGAAATTTGAGAAGAATGGAGGCCAAACACTGTAGGAACCAAATTTAAGTTTTAAAAAGGCATGATATAATGCAAGAAGCCACATGAACAAGCCAAGGTATGCCCTAGAGGAGAGGCAAGTTGTCAACAGGACAGTTGGCTAAGAGTGAGTGGAGGAACGGCCATGGGCCTTTGGGGTGGTCAACTTGAATGGCTGCTTTAAGCCATCTGAATGCTCCCTAAAACACCAGCTTCTCCAGTATGAGCTATTGAAAAATGATGCATTAACATCTTTCAATTCCAAAAATCAGCTGCCTAATTTTTTTCTCCCTAGTCCTGTCCTAAAACCTCTACCACTCGACCTCAATTTCTGCTGTCCCTACTGCTCTCATCAACTTCTCACTTTTACTCCTCTCCTAAATTTATCTCCATTTATAAGTCGATGAACCATCAACCACAGAATTCTCAGTGGGCTCACTCCATTTATTCACCCTCCCTAAAAAGTAGCACTCTGCACCAACAAGTGTAACAAACAACTACCCTCTGCCCACAACAGACACCGACTTAGTCCCTCTGTTTACATCACCTGTTACATGCAAGATAAATCCTTACCCCAACTGGAAAAACAAGCACATATCAATACAGCTGTGGGTGCAGTCAGGAACAAGTCAACAACATTGTACTGTGGATGTAAAGACATCAGTGGCACAAGAGAAGCACAAATCAAGTGCTACCTATAAATGAAATGCAAAATTTGGTGACACTGTGGGATTAGGTTGTTAGGAAATGACATTTAAAATTGTACTACTACATGGGTTTTGCTGTTTAGTTTGAAAGATTACCAAGATAAAAGATGGAAATAGAATACAAAAGTGAAGGATAGTAGTACCAAGGGAAACATATTTCATAAATGTTTAATACTGAATATAAATTTTAGTGTTTGGAGCTGTAACTGATTTTTTTCGGGGGAGGGGGGGAGGAGGATTTAAAGGGTCGGACACAACACACACACCATCATCGGCGACTTTAAAGATTTTTCAATACAATATCTAACAAACAATATAGTAGAAGTATGCCTCTCTTCTTGGCAGTGCTACAGTCGTAGTTAAACTGACGTTGAATGTGGTTAGCAAACGGAGGGGGCGTGGGGAGGCGGGGATAAGAGAGAATTATTAACAATCCAAACTGTAGAGCCTAGTCAATATCACATTCAATATAATGGTATGTTGCATCCAAAATAAAAATTACACTTTTACATCCAGACGTTAACATTCTTTTATTTCTGTTTAGGAACAGTAACATCTCACACAAGAACCTCAACCCCTCCGTTCCCGCCGGACAAAAGTCTTGGAATAAGCATTTAGGTATGTGACGAGGTATTATCGAAAAAAAAAGCTATTATACTAGTATTACCCAAAATGTAAATTATACGTCTACTTCAGCAATACCTCATAACCAATAATCTCAAAAACTTCTCCCCCATTTCGGCCGTGAACTTTTAAAATAAACACACTGATAAATACAATCAAAATGCTTGAAGAGAAAGAAAATGCAAAACAAACTGGAACCACGACACATTCTGAAATATACTGTAACCACAATTACTCTGGGACGTTTATACGTGTTTTACACATATAAAACTATAGGCACAACTTTAATTATCAAATACTGAATAAACTCACTGTCTCTTCTTCACTAAGTTTTGAAGAACTGCTGTGTCTGTTTGTGCCTGAAGCGCTGCGCTCAGTTGTGAGGCATTTCTTCCTTGCCTCAGTGGCTGAATATTCTCTTTAGATACATCTAACGCTTCCGGGGAATCCATTTCATCACTTTAATCAAATCTATGACCCCACACAATTTTCTTTGAATTTCATATAATGTCACTACCGCACCACCCTTTTTCAAATTTAAACGGCAACACAACCAGAGTTCCTACATAATAGCTTAAGCCGCAAAGCAAGAACTACCTTGGCGTCCACCACGCAATTGTCGATTGTAACTTCAATGTTAAAGATCGATTCCGACCATTCACCAACAGAACCGAAGGTGACGTCATTCCACTGCAATTGGATGTGGTCAGGTGGTGGTGTGTCTATACATCATGAAACGTCAAAACAGTTCACTTGAGAACCGCTCAGACACAACGATCTGTTTGCGCAGATATCTACGCAAAAATCTGTGCATGCAATAAAGCGTAGCAAAAATGGCGTGGTCACGCGATACAAGTTCAAATCTACTGCTTGCCCTCAAACTATCGGTCTACGAAAGAAATTACAGCGGCAAACGACTAAGATCTTACAACCTCAAACTGTGGCAGCTTAAGAAACGGCAGTTTCCGCACATAAATTTACTCCGCTAGTTGGCGAATGAACCCGGCTCTTGGCGTTACTATTTGAGAATAGATTTGAGAACATATGATTATACTTTGAGTCTCATAACTCCTCGTGTAATAAAGAAAAATACTTGGACGAGGAGAGCAGTTTCCCCACATGAGAATTTGGTGCTGACGTTAAGACACCTGGCAACAGAAATATGGTACAAGGATCTAGAATTTTGTACTACAGTTTCGAAACAAGCACTGAGTGAAATCGTACCCAACACACGCTAAGGTATTAACGTTGTTGCGAAGGATGACTTCATGAAGGCAAGCATAATACCACAATTCCATAATATATAAATTCTGACAAGAATCATCTCATGATGTAACCAAAAACTCCAGAGAAAACCTCATTTTACTTGTACGTAAGTTCCCCAATTACATGCAATCATCAGTGGAGACATTAATCATCCAGCATTCAATTGGGAAAATAACAGTTTTGTTAGTGGTGGGCATGAAAGACATCCTGTGAAACTTAGCTAAAGCATTCTCTGAAAACTACCTAGAACAGATAGTTAGGAACACCACTTACCATAGAAATATATTGGATCCAATGGCAACCAATAGACCTGACCTCCAGAATGTCCACATAGAAACTGATATAAGTGACCATGATGCAGTTTTGGCATCAATGATCACCAAAGCACAAAGGGCAAGTAAAACAAGCAGAAAGATAGGTATATATATGTTCGGTAAACAAGATAAAAATCAGTAGTGTGAATATCCCAATGGGGAACATGAAATTTTCAGCACAAGTCAGGAGCATTTAGAGGAACTTTGGCTTAAGTTTAAAAGAATACTTGACCAAGCACAGGATAGATATGTACCGAGTACAACAGTTCGTAATGGTAGGGAAACTTCATGGTATACAGCCACTGTGAAGAAACTTCTAAAGGAATGGTGATTATTGCATAACAGGTGTAAAGATGTAGGGCTATTGATACGAAGATGCTGAATCTGATGCCTTCAATGACTACCATAGCAGAATATTGCAAGTGACCTTCCACAGAAAACAAACAAATTCTGCTACTGCGCAAAGTTTGTTATTGGAACGAAACTTAGAGTCCAGTCCCTAGCAAATGAGACAGGAACTGAAATTAAGAGTAGCAAAGCGAAAACTGAAATGCTTAACTTCATTTTTAAATGTTCCATTGCAAAGGAAAACCCAGGAGAATTGTCCCAATTTAATCCTCGTACCACTGACCAGATGAATGAAATAAATATTAGTGACAGTGGCGTAGAGAAACAGATGACATCTGTAAAATTGAGCAAATCTCCAGGTCCCGATGGAATCCCTGTCAGATTTTAACTGAACTTGTGGCCAAGTTAGCCCCTCGTCAACTGTAATCTATCAAATATCCCTCGAACTAAATCCGTGTCCAGTGTTTGTAAAAAGGTACTTTTACAAGAAGGGTAAAAGAAATGATTCACAAAATTAATTGTTGAATATCCTTCACATAGGTTTGTTGTAGAATCTTAGAACATATTCTGAGATCAAACATAATGAGACATCTTGAACAGAGTGACTTTCTCAATGCCAACCAGCACGGATTTCGAAAACATCAATCATGTGAAACCCAACTTGCACTTTTGTCACTTTACATACTAAAAGTTTGGAGCAATGCAACCATATAGATGAAGTATTCCTTGATTACTGAAAATCATCTGATTCAGTACTACATTTACGCTTATTGCCAAAAGTATGAACATATGGGGTATCATGATAAATTTGTGACTGTATTGTGAACATTTTGGTAGGGAGGACACGGCCTGTTATCTTGGATGGAGAGTCATCGTTAGCTGTAAAAGTTACTTCAGGTGAGCCCCAACGAAGTCTGTTGGGTCCTTTGCTGTTCACATTGTGTATTAATGACATTGCATACAATATTAACGGTAAAAATCAGTATTTTTGCAGATGATGCAGTTATCTATAATGAAGTACTATCTGAAAGAAGCTGCCTGAATATTCAGTCAGATCTGGATAAGATTTCAACATGGTGCAGAGATTGGTATATTGCTCTAAATGTTCCGAAATGTAAAATTTTGCATTTAACAAAACGAAAAAACGTAGTATCCTATGTCTCTAATATCAGTGAGTCACTGTTGGAATCGGCCAACTCGTACAAATACCTGGGTGTAACACTTTGTAGGGATATGATATAGCATGACAACGCTAGTTCAGTTGTGCATAAAGCAGGTGGTGAACTTCTCTTTATTGGTAGGCTACTAGGGAGGTGCAGTCAGTCTGCAAAGGAGATTGCATACAAATTACTTGTGGGACCATTTCTAAAATATTGCACAAGTGTTTGGGACCTATGTTAGAGAGGACTGACAGGGAATGTTTGATTGTATGCACAGAGGGGCAGCACGAGTGGTTACTTGTTTGTTTAATCTGTGGGAGAGCGTCACAGAGATACTGAATGAACTGACCTGGAAGACTCTTGAAGACAAACGTAAACCATCCAAAGAAAATGTATTAACAATGTTTCAAAAACCAGTTTTAAACGATTACTTTAAGAACATACTACAACACCCTACATATTGCTCATTTGAATAATTACTGCACATGCAGAGGCATTTAAACAATCATTCTTCCCACACTCCATACAGGAATGGAACAGGAAGAAACCCTAATAAATGGTACAATGGGACATATGCCCTGCCATGTACCTCATGGTGGTTTGCAGAGTATAGTCATAGATGAGGATATTATTTTTAGAATTGTAGATGTGTTTGAAATTCATTATATTCTTAGAAACTGTAGATGGCAAATGACACATACTTCCATTTGTGTTAAGTGTTTTTCGATTGATTGTTGTTGCATGTTGTCCAACTCGTTTACATTTTGTTCTATGTATTTCTTCTACCAATCGTGTTGCAGTTGCCTCAGTTGTTTCTTAGCCACGCATGTTGTATGTGAATAGATCATATTAAAGTTGACTCCTTTAAATATCAGTAAGTAGTTACTTATCATTAAAACAGAATTTATCAATAGGTTATTTGGCCAGATAAGGCAAATCGAAAAATGGATGTGTAACCAAGCATCAGTTATGTAATATGTGCATAATATGTGCCATGGTTGCACTTATATCCTAGCAGATAAGATATATGCACTTTGCTATTATTATGTTTTCTATGCATCAGTAAACCTATAAAGGTTACACATTGAAACGTCCCCATTGGAAAATTATGCAAGTAAACCTTCAATAATCCCTACAAAAGAATGGCCCTGACTAACAGTAACCTATACCTTTCGTGAATCACTTACCTCATAAAAATCTTCATTACATGAACTACTGCAACACAGCGAGCGCAAATACTGCCAGCCAAATAAAAGATGCTAACTACTGAAGGCAATAACTACTGATAGGCATAGTTAGCAAATGAAAAATTCTGATAGAGAACAAACAATGTATTTACCTTAATAGTGTTCAAAAGTCATAATATATACATCAGTTCATGACATCCAGTCTTACAAATTTCGTTTTTCTAACGGACGCACGTCCAGATCGTCCACTCTCAAAACTCTGCCATTTCTCTCCCCACATCCACCTCTGCTGGCGGCTCACCTCCAACTGCCCAACGCCACCTGCTGTTCACATCCAGCGGCCCAACACTACAATAGCAAATATTCCAACAATGCAAATCAGCCACACAGCACGTCCAGAGATTTTCATACAGAGCACTATGTGTCGATACCTACATAAAAACCTAAACAGCCTACTTGCATAGCCCCCATGCTCCACACAAAAAATTTTACAAATTGTTTTGGGCATTGGCCAATACATATTTGTTAAAAAAATTTTATATTAACGCTAACAAATATATCAAATGCACACACTTATCGATACAATGTTGGTCAAAAGCAAAAATTTTCTCACAGTCTATAAAGACAGGCCTGATCATTCATCATAGTAGTAATTGCAGTTTTTTTTCTCAAAGTATGAGCAGTAACAGAAATTGCACACAGAAGTAGTGGATTTCCATGCAGTCTTGAAGAAGTAGTGTTGTCCTCCCAACGGAAAGACAGTGCTGACTTTTGACATGCAGACTGGTAATGGGCCACAACAGAGCAAACCGACAGCACAATCAGTCGAAGTTTTAAAGAATATTGTTAGGTAGGTCATCACAGAGAAGATCCACTGTAGTCCTGGTAGATATTATGGTATTGGTGGGCCACCAGAGATGCAGACCCACTATAGTGCTTGTAGAGATAATGGTATTGGTGGGCCATCAAAGGTGCAGACCCAATGTAGTCCTCGTAGAGATGACCAGCAGCCATCTGTTGCAGCTGTGCAGGTGCACAATCACTATCGAAGAGTCTTGCAGACAATATGGCAAGTACATAAATCATCACTTGTGCACTCACAAATTTTTCGGAATGTCCTTCGAACCAGCAGTGCTGTTAATCAGTCCATTGCTGAATTATCAACACATGTGCAAATGCTAACAGTCCCCTTTTTTATTTATTCTTTTAACTTCTCACATATTATGCATATACTATGACTAATAGAAATGTGTGCAATGAAATGAAGCTTAATTTGAAGAACCGGTGTCTATACAATTATAAATTTACAACATAAGAATACAAATACAAATGTACAAAATACATCATTAAAAATCATAATAATACAAATTACATTTGTAGTAATACAGGCTTTACAAAAGAATCGAAATAACATATACATCAGTGTTACAGGAATTATGAAATAAGTAAAAAATAAAAAATATGAGAAGAGCTTTCGAACATGAGCATTAAAACAAAACAGAATAAATAATGTCTAAACATCTTTACAAAGTAAATATCATAGTACTAGAATAATTCTACAACATAACTCTTATCAGATAAACACACAGACAGGAAGAACACAAATACACAAGTGTACACAAACACATAGCGGGATAACACAAAACGAAAGGACATGGTTTGTTTTACTGCAGTATTTATCGTATTTGATTTGCAAACAAAACTTCCTTTACTTCTTGGAGATCTCCCTTACTTCATCATTATTCCCAAACAGTCCTATCTATACTTGTTGTCCCTAAGCCCAACTGTTTTGTTCATATCCTCTTTCAAAATAATTATTCTTTCTTTTTTCCAATTTTTTTCGTATAACTTCTCAATGCATTTCTTCCAATTCATCGCAACTCATTCTCTTATATAGCCTACCCCATCTTAAGCTAATTTAAATCTACTGAGCTCAGATGTATAAACCAAGGGATGAGGCAATGCAGCATCACATAACAAATTAACACAAACAGCAATCACAAAAAAATGCAAATTGGCAAAGCAAGCAGCAGTATATCTAAATTAGCAAAGCAAATGCAACATTACAACTAATGTGAGCCAATGTGCAGCAACAAGAATAATAAATCTGTAGTAAAACTGGCTTAGCAGAGTAATACAAAGTGGCAAACGCAGTAACTTATACCTAAACATGATAAAGCTCAAGCAGAAAAAATGTTACAGTAAAGATATGAAATGTCTAATACCTATGACAGATCTTAACACTAGAGTGATGCATCACAAAAACTTACTCTGACAAAAAAGTTACCAACTCATTAAAAAATGATGTATGCAATTCCTGTGAAGGGAAATGTCTATTTGTGCACCCTTTCTTTAAGAAAGTAGATCATAAAATTATTATTTAATGCATCTGTAGACAAGAAATAGTGATATTAGTACATCTATTAAATTTAATTTTAACCAAAGCTGCAGTGCAACTAGAAACTAGATATTAATCAACATTCACTAGGCATATGGCATTTCATAAGTCAGTAAAAAATCTCTCAACTAGCAAGACAATAGACGTAAAATGTTTCTCATCATTTCATTAAGCATTTCAGTAAATATCAGAAATTAAACGCTCCAAAGTGTAATCATATGTTTTCAAGCATGAGCGTGTCACATTTGCGATGCTTTCTACAAAGAAATGTCAATAGCGAGGATAATGCCCTCTCCTTTTTTGGTTGTGCCCCTGAAAGGCACAGCTTCTTTTTTACCAGGCGATTGTCGCGTAGTTGGGCGTCTACAGCTCATTATGTCAATATCACTTAGCTTTCTTACCGAAATATTTACGACAGCAGTTTTCGTTACAGTGACAGTCTCAAATAAAAAAATTTCACAAGTCGAAAAATTACAGCAGAAATGCGTAGAAACAAAATCTCATGAGTAGCAATGTTGTGATACATTCCGCATGTACACACTGTAAGTAGGCTGTTTAGGTTTTTTTATTGGTAACGCCACCTCTGTATGAAAATCACTGGCTGTGCTGTGTGCAGTCTGTGGCTGCTTTGCATTGTTGTAATACTCGCCATTGTAGTGTTAGGCAGCTGGCTGTGAACAGCGCGTAGCGTTGCGCAGTTGGAGGTGAGCCGCCAGCAGTGGTGGATGTGGGGAGAGAGATGGCGGAGATTTGTAATTTGTCATGAACTGCTATATTTATATATGATGATATCAAGGTAAATACATTGTTTGTTCTCTATTAATATCTTTCATTTGCTAACTATCCCTATCAGTAGTTAGTGCCTTCCATAGTTTGAATCTTTCATTTAGATGGTAGTAGTGGCGCTCGCTGTATTGCAGTAGCTTGAGCAGCGAAGATTTTTGTGAGGTAAGTGATTTGTGAAAGGTATAGTTTAATGTTAGTCAGGGCCATTTTTTGTAGGGATTTTTGAAAGTCAGATTGCGTTGCGCTAAAAAAAAAAATATTGTGTATCAGTTTAAGGACAGTCGTGTATAATTGTTCAAAGGGGACGTTTCATAACACATGTCATAACTCTTAAGGTACGATTCTTGGTTTCCAAGATCATTTTCACAAACCAGTGTCCCTAACCTCTTCTCATTATTCATATACATATAAACACGTACTCAAATTCCTCATATAGCATAATCTTATTAATCATAAACGTATCTCAACAGCATAACACACACCGTCGTCGCAATAATGACATCATAACACCTCAGTCAAATCTCAAAAACGTCGTAGCTTTCTGCAATAATTTCAAACCCTAAAAAAATTCTCTGCTTATTTCAATAGTGTCATCTACCTCAAACATACTTTAAAAATCACAATCCCATACCAAATACATCATTCAAAGCTCTTATAGTATCACAATGGTTCCGAAAAAATATGAAGAGTTCTGTGTAATTCTGTGTTAGAGAAATATGGTACCGATGTGTAAAGTTGTATAAGCAAATACCATATTAGCTAGGGCTACTAGCGCTTGCTACACGCTTAGTACACGAAGTAGGCGTGTACCCCAGTGGTGGATGTGGGGAGAGAAATAGCAGAGTTTTGAGAGAGGATGATCTGGATGTGTGTCCATCAGAAAAATGAAATTTGTAATATTGGATGTCATGAACTGATATATATATTATGACTTTTGAACACTATTAAAGTAAATACATTGTTTGTTGTCCATCAGAATTTTTCATTTGCTAACAATGCCTATCAGTAGTTAGTGCCTTCAGTAGTTAGAATCTTTTATTTAGCTGGCAGTATTGGAGCTCGCTATATTGCAGTAGTTCGAGTAACGAAGATTTTTATGAGGTAAGTGATTCATGAAAGGTATAGGTTATTGTTAGTCAGGGATTATTGAAAGTCAGATTGTGTTGCATTAAAAATACTGTGTCAGTTTAGTGTTGACCAGAATAAGTAAAGAGAGAAATGTCTGAGTACGTTCAGTTTTGCTCAGCTGTTTGAAAATCAAATAATGTAAGAGGTTTTCTAGCAGAGTCATTCATAATTTTCCAAAGGAGTTGTTACATGTGGCGACCCTGCCAGAATACCTCACTGGAATCTTCTGATTTTTACTTGTAGCTTGTGTAATTAGTGTAGTTATTGTTTATTACTAGCATATAATTGTAGAGAGAATCTCCTTTGTAGTTGTAGTTTTTCATTGTTGTACTGTAAAACAGTTCAAGCATTCAAGTAGATTTGCACCAGGTATTTTGCAGCTGCACTTGCAATTAATTTGATATTATTTTCAGTGCTATGCTACCGTGTTTTGTTATTTTGCTCTTCAAATTGTGCTTTTCTGTGTTATCGTTTTAAATATTTGACAATAATGGCATGTGAAAAACCTAATATTAGGCTCCAAAGTAAACTGAGAAATGACAGTGAAGACGAGAGTAGTGTGTTAGCGCCACAGAGTAATGAATTAACTAATGTTCAAATATATTAATTTGGTAATTGTGCATAGGGGAATGGACCAGGCAATAAATAATCATGTAGACAGCGATACAGCTAGTGAACAGGGTAGTATTATCGATCGATCGGTCGGCAACAGCGCGCCCCAGGAACGCGAAATGACCGGACACAATTCTGCAAATACCGTATATTCAGGTTTTGCGTCATTACCCGTTTCTCAATCAAGTGAAGACACGTTTTCTGCTTTTCAAAATGCGAATGTTGCCGGTGCAAATGCACTGCCGAAAAGTACAGAGGAAGATGTTACAGACACCAGTGCATTGTTATTACAATTAATGCAACAAATGGGACAACAGCTTCAAAAGTTAGACACAATTGATCAAAACTGGAGACAAACACAGCAACAGTTAGACATGACAAAACAAAATCAGAGGCAAACACAGCAACAGCTTCAAAAGTTAGACTCAATGGAACAAACGCTTGAACAAACACGTGAAGGTTTAACTGCAGGGTTACTTAAAATCGAGTATAAATGTCAAAAAGTCTGTAATGACGTAAAAATACAAATTTGTGAGGATTTCCAACCTATTTTTTCAGGTCATGAAAATGCATTACAGAATCACGAAGCAGCCATAAAAGAACTGAAAACTATTGTTCGTGAAAATCGCGACACCTTGCAAGCTAAAATTGACTCAGTTGCATCTACCGATTCGTTTATGCAACTTACAAAAACTCAGGAAAACTTAAAGGACACAGTAGATACGATTTCAACACAAATGGACACTCTGAAACTTGGTTCAGAAAAACACACTGAGGACATCAGTTCAATATCGGAGAAAGTAGCCGAACTTTCGGATCAGTTCACTAACTTATCTACAAAAGTAGGTGATGATATGAATGACTCTAAACCGGTAGCCTTCACTGACACAGAAGACTATGAAAAAATTAGAAAATTCAAACAAAATCAGAATCAAATCAATACACAGTACATAAGAGAAATATGGGAAGTACAAGATCAGTTGACACAGGTAATACAAGAATTACGTATTTCAGAGGACACTCGCGCTCCAATACGGGAAGAGTGACATAGAAATAGGGAGCAGCCACAAAATAATAAGACAGGGCACTTCGGAAATTATGAAAGAAATTGGCAAGGTACACCGAATTTTGAGATGGAACCGCCGACACGACGTAACAATGACCGATATGCGACTCACCGACATGATGATTTTGACTATAAGCTGTTCATTGCTACACGTAAATTCAAAACATTTAAGAAATGCGGCAACGACATTCATCCACAAGCATGGCTTCATCAATTCTCGCATTGTTTTCCTCCCAACTGGTCAATGGAGCACAGATTAGAATTTATGTGTGGCTACTTAGAGAATGAACCAGCTGTAAGAATGTAATAGGTCATTCACGATTGTCACAGAGAAGGAGAATTTTATCATGCCTTCCTCTCAGCATATTGGTCTCAAGCTACTCAAGATCGTGTGAAACATAACATCATAATAATGAAACATTTCGAACAATCTGAATTTTCCTGTCTTGTCAAATATTTCGAAGACATGTTGGATAAGAATCAATATCTGTCAAACCCATAAAGCCCCTCAGAGCTTATTCACATTTGCTTAATCAAATTGCCTAAACATTTACGACATAGTATTTTCGCAGGACGTTGCAAACACGACATCGAAGCTTTTCAGGGACTGTTACAAGAATTGGAAATTAGCACTGACAGTTGGGGGACGCGAGACCAGGAGAACAACAATTACAGGTCACAGAAGTCACAATTCCGTGACGACAGAAATAATAACTGGACACGACAAGGCCATTCTTACAACGCAAATCGTGACCAAAACAGACACCAACCATATGACAACCGTTGGCAAAGTAATAATAATTACAGGGAAAGATCACCTCTCTGCAGTAACGACTATGACAGAGACAATCATAGAAACAGACAACATGGGAACCAGAACTATTATTATCAAGGGAGACAGAATAATTTCAGACGCAACAGCCTACTGTGCAGTTACGACTCAGAGAGAAATTCTCCACCACGTGACCGACAAGAAAGAAACTATGGAAACTACCGACGAGACGACAGACGATATAATCTTAACAACAGACCAGAATTTAATCAGAACTGGTGGGATTCAAACAGGGCAGGGCCCTCTCGACAAGTTGAAATTGTAGAGGTTAGATCTCCTAATCCCAATAACGACGCACGCCAACAGAGAGACAGTAGGCAATGACTCACACCGCTGGTAGCCACAAAATGTACAGGGCTATTACAAATGATTGAAGCGATTTCATAAATTCACTGTAGCTCCATTAATTGACATATGGTCACGACACACTACAGATACGTAGAAAAACTCATAAAGTTTTGTTCGGCTGAAGCCGCACTTCAGGTTCCTGCCGCCAGAGCGCTCGAGAGCGCAGTGGGACAAAATGGCGACAGGAGCCGAGAAAGCGTATGTTGTGCTTGAAATGCACTCACATCAGTCAGTCATAACAGTGCAACGACACTTCAGGACGAAGTTCAACAAAGATCCACCAACTGCTAACTCCATTCGGCGATGGTATGCGCAGTTTAAAGCTTCTGGATGCCTCTGTAAGGGGAAATCAACGGGTCGGCCTGCAGTGAGCGAAGAAACGGTTGAACGCGCGCGGGCAAGTTTCACGCATAGTGATGTGAAAGATTCAGTGTTTAAACCTCCTCTACCAAGAAACGTGCCAGAACTGCGAGCTCGCATCAACAATGCTTTCGAACTCATTGATGGGGACATGCTGCGCCGAGTGTGGGAGGAACTTGATTATCGGCTTGATGTCTGCCGAATCACTAAAGGGGCACATATCGAACATTTGCGAATGCCTAAAAAAACTTTTTGAGTTTTTGTATGTGTGTGCAAAGCATTGTGAAAATATCTCAAATAATAAAGTTATTGTAGAGCTGTGAAATCGCTTCAATCATTTGTAATAACCCTGTACTTATGAAGCTGACGACGTAGCTGTCGTGGCTAGTAATTACGTAAAAATGGAAGACATTAGGGACATCTTACTCCAGGAACACGACGTAAAACATAACAGCATTGCATATCCTGTAATTCACATTACTGTAAATGACGTAAAATTTACGGCAGTACTTGACTCTGGCTGTCCCATTTCAGCAATTAGTGAAACAGCCTTTAGCAAATGCAACAAATCGAACAATTGCCCCACACTTCCGTTACGTGAGATTAAATTACAAGGTGCAAACGTTGGGAAAAGTGTAGACGTACGCCAACAAATCAACTTAGAATTCTTTTGTCAAAACCACAGTTTCTCTATGAACTTTCTTATTGATCCATTACTGTCGACGCAAATTATATTGGGAGTAGACTTTTTTAATGAATACAAAACAATCTTAAACTTTCACGATGCTGAAATAAGTTTAGAGAAAGAAGGTAAGTCAGTAGCTTTGAAATTTGAAGATTGGCTCTCAAACCATGATGAGGAAATTAATCGGTTTTACCTCCTGTTAGACAACAGTTCGCAATTTTCGACGGAACTTGACACTAACAGTCACTCTGCAAGTATTGACAGCGTAATATCGATGGCGTATTTGATACTAATGATTTAACTCAGAATAAAATTCAAACAATTGAGAATTGTAATAACACTGGTAGGCAGGTCCTTTTTGAGATTTTACAAGCACATTCCACAGTTTTTACTTACAAAACAGGAACAATCAAGAGATTTCAATACCAATTTTTTGTTCGTGAGCATAATAAATTTTGTGTTAGACCATACGTAATTCCGGCACATTGTAGGGACTGTGTTAGAACAGAAATACAATCTATGCTTGACGAAGGCATTCTTGAGCCTGCAGTAGCTCATACAACAATCCATTACATGTTGTTGAGAAGAAAAATTGGATCGATCAGGCTTGTCTTAGATTCGAGACAAATCAGTACTATCATCATTCCTGAATCAGACAGGCCGCAAACATTGGAAGAACTTCTTCAGAATGTTAATGGTGTAAAAGTGTTGTCTTCTATTGATCTCAGATCCAGCATTTATTAGATCGAACTTCATCCAGAATGTAGAAAATACACAGCTTTTCTTTGTTTCGGCGTTTGTTATCAATTTCGGAAACTTCCTTTTGGTTTGAACATTTCTTCCTCAGCATTCATTCGTTGGCTAAATTCCATATTACCTGAGTTCTTAAAACGTCACATCACCTCATATGTGGACGATATTCTAATAGCAGAGGCCTCATGGAAACAACATAATCACATCCTCAACAGTGTGTTACTTATTTTTGCAGAATCTAGACCTACAGTGAACTTGGAAAAGTCTGAATTCGGTTGGACAAAGGTGAAGTTTTTGGGGCACATTATTTCTTCTGAAGGCATTCAGCTGGATCCTGAAAAGTTAGAAGAAATCAGAGCCATTCAGTTTCATCCACAAAAAAAAACAAGTCTGCAGTTTTCTAGGTCTCGTAAATTTTTACCGTCGTTTTCTGAATATGCAAATTCTAGTTACACCAAAACTTTGTTCTCTCACTGGAAAAAATATTGTTTGGAACTGGGACGAACAGGCACAGTTGGAATTCAATTCTTGGAAAGAAACGCTACTTAACGCGCCAATATTAGCTCATCCAGATCTGTCATAAGATTTATGCCTTAGCACGGATTCTTCTAAAGTTGGTCTTGGTACTCATTTATTCCAAGAAGCCATAGAAAATGACACTATTGTTTAAAAACCATTGCTTTTGCTATCGAAGTGTTAACAAAATCTGCAAAAAATTATTCCGTTACTGAATTAGAAACTTTAGTTATTGTTTGCGCATTTAACAAATTCCGTTTCTTTCATTCTGGTAAGCATGTAAAAGTATACAGTGATCATCATGCATTACAGTTTCTTATGTCTTCAAAATTAAAACATGACAGGTTAAAACGTTGGGCAGTGTTTCTGCAAGAATTCCATTTCACAATAGTCTACATTCCCAGCAAGGAGAAATTTGTTGCGGACGCACTGCCACGCGCACCGGCTGGGCTTGAGAAAAATAACACAGAAGGCAACGTCGAGAAAAATTTCAGTATTCTTTACATTCAGAAAGTCGCCTTTGAAAACTTCATCACCACATCTTTAAAGGACATTGCTCATGAACAAGATAAAGATCCGATTTCGAAAGACATCAAAAGTAAATGTCATGAGAAGATACACACAGAGATTATGCATTATTATCTGGTTAGAAACAACATGCACTTCAAACGCTGCACTGTTGATGACAAGCTATGGGTACTTTGCATTCCTGACGATTTTATTAATAAGCTCATCTGGTATATTCATTTCAGCTACGCCAATTTTGGTCCAAGAAAATGTTATCATATTCTGCAGACGACTTGTTATTTTAACAATATGGAAAAGAGAATTCGAAGAGTCTTGTCTATTTGTAAACTTTGTCAGAAAGCTAAACCATCTCACATCGTGCTCCATTGTTTCCTATCATTTCTTCTCAATTAAAGGAATTTGCTGCTGTTGATCTCTTGGGACCCCTTGTCGGAACATCGAATGGGTTTTCGTACATTCTAGTCGCTGTTGAACTTACTTCAAAATTTGTTTCTTTCACACCATTATTTAAAGCCACTGGTTGGTCAGTATCCAACACCTTTGTTAAAAATATCTTATGTGAAGTCGGCCACATTGCTAAATTCAATTCAGGTAACGGACCACAATTCAGATCTGCCATTTGGTCACGCATGCTTTGGAATCATAAAATGAAACCTGTTTTTATTTCATTGTACTCACCACATTGTAACCCATCCGAATGAATTATGAAAGAAATCAAAAAGCTTTGCAGACTTTATTGTCACAGAAAGCATCAGTATTGGGACAGATATTTACACTTATTTCAAAATGTGCTGAATGAAATGCCAGATGACACCACTGCTTTACCACCTATTCTTGTACAGAAGAATGAAGAACCACCGAACAGAATCAGAGAGCTTGTACCTTTTCTGAATACACGTAAACTTCGACACAAAGACATAATTGATTTGGCTATTAAAAATATAAATTATGCAGCAGACAAAAGGAGAAAACTACACAGTACAGCAAATGCAAAGAAATTATATATTGGTCAGAAAGTTCTCATTAAAGCTCATTCATTATCACATAAGAAGTAACACTTGAGTCACAAATTGATAATTGCGTTGAAGTTGAAACTCTGTGTGCTAGGAAGAGTAAAGGGTTGCACACCATTTCACATGTAAAACCATTTATTCAGAGATAATCTGCGTTTTAACTTAGGCTTTGCCATAAAATTTTTCACTTCACGTTGCTGGTACGCTTTGTCACACTTAGAAACTGTTAACATGCAACAATGTTTGAAGTTAACTTCCAGTCAAGAACCTAGAGAACTTATTTAGACAGTAATTACGAATGCATTGTTGTAGTTAATAGATGACACAGAGTTACAGTGTGAACATTCTGGCTTGTTCGTTGCACGATTACGTGACAACTATAAGGCTTACATATTTGGAATATCTATTGCTAATGACATTTTAATGCAACATTTTGGTTTACTTGAAAAGAGATTCTTTATTTAAAGTACTTTCTATAAGATTACAAATGACTCAGTATTTGGTTTGTTTGACAGCTACACGATTATATCACGACGCTACTAATGTGTGACACAATTTACATTGCTTTTGCAGTGTATCTGTTTTATATCTGTACAGTTTTTCTGTATTGTTCTGGAAAGTAAAACATGTTTTAGTGTTTTACTAGTAACTTTGTGGTATGCCTACAATGAGACAGCTCTTTCCGTAGCACAACAATTTGTTACAGTACAGTACTTTCTTCATCACGACAATAAGCGTAATAACTACGATATCTATATTCAAAGCATTTCACTTTTGTTTGACAAGGTAAGTACATTGACTTCTGCAGAACTTTGCTTACGGAGGACGACAACTACGACACATCCACAGAATTACCTTACAGCAAGACGCACAGTTTAGCGCTACAGGACACGCATTTGAGTGATTGATTTTTGTACTTAAAACATTTATTTTTAAAGATTTTAGAATTACAAAGATACAAAGAAGGTTTTAGGTGATACATTTCATTCCATTGCTGTAATCTGTAACACCTGAGGGTTACATTACACGTTGCTGGCTTAACTACGCTTTGGCGCCACCTCTTGCATTGGGGATGGAATAAGGAATACTATTCTACTGGTTTATTGCTTACTAAGGAAATGCTACTCGTCCGTTCTTAAATCATTTGTCATGGAACTCCTTTTTCATGGAATCGAAACGTATTAACGACTCATGCACTATGTACCATTGGGTTGCTTGTAATTGTTTACGTGTAACTTTGTATTCGTAATGCAAAAGTTTCTGCATTACCTCATGCTTACCTCTTTACGATAGGGTGGAAATGTCGTTTATATTTGCAAGTGACGTGTTATGAATTGATTAGTTTTATTTGAGGTCACATGCCCCCGTGTTTGTGTGCACTTTGTAGTCAGTAGTAGTCACCTTGTAGTAGCACTGTGACGATGTATATTCTTATTCTTCATTTCTTTGATGACCAAAATATACATATAGATAAACTAATAATTAAATCATTTCTTTGAAGTGCGGCCCGTTTGTTTCATTTGGTACCTATAACACCTGTCGTAAATCTCTTCTTCTGCGCCGTGTCGATGCACTGGCCGCTGCAATGTAAAAAACGTATAACTAACTTAAAAACTAATTGTGTTTCGTAGTTTATAGGCCACGCATATACTCGGTCAACACATTTGTTCCCAAACGTTTTTCATATTTCATTCTTATTTGTTTATATATTTATTTACTTGCATTTGTATTCCTTTTTTTCATTTACTGCACAGGTAGATACTTTGATATCTCCTATAGTATATTATCTTTTTGTTGTACGTTTCGTTATAATGATTTCTTTTAATTCTAGTTACAATGTATGTATCTTAGTATTGACCCAACTTCGCATGTTGATATAAATGTGATAGTATATTCTTTCGTTCCCCGATAGTAAATATAGTTGTTACGTGTTATTATTTATTTTGAAATTGCATTTGATACTTGTGTAGTTTCGCCTTTCTATTTGGATGCGATATGAGTTAGCCTTTACACTTGTGCAAGGTCAATGTCTTTTCCCTAGTACTCACATAAGCATGCATTGTTGAGTGCGCACAGTTGAGTCAAACACTGTTCCAGTTTGCATTTCGCTTTGTGTGAAGCTGTTTTTCTTAGACTTCCTTCTACTCAAATCTTTGTCTTTGCTAACAAAACAAGAACATTACTTGAGTTTATACACATTACATTAAAAAAACACATAATAAAAATGTTTACTTATACAACTATGACATTACTTACCTGATTACTGCTTGCACTTGTTCTTCTAGAGTATTTTTCGCCGATTCTAGTTCATGTTGGTAAATATCGTCTTTTTTGTCTCCTTGCTCTTCAAATCGTACGAAACATGTTTGAAAATCTGATTTTCCCTCATCACTTATAAGGTCTATAGTACAGGGCTCAACTACGACCGTTTCAGGTTTTCCTACGCTGTAGTCTGATCTACGTCGGTACACAGGATAATTTCTGTCAGTTGTACTGTGTGATTGTTTCCCCAGTGTGTATAATTTCCAGTTCGCAACGTGCTTTCTCGTGTGTTCATATGGCTGTTGTGGAATGTTGCCCTATTGTGATTTTGTTGCACAAAAGTTGGCTGCAGTACAGTGTGTAGCATATTATTGTTGTTGGCGCGCGCCGGCCTTTGGTAAGGTATTGTTGTTGCCGCGCGCCGGCCTTTGGTATGGTTGACTGTTTTTATTTATCACACGGTGCATAGTTTTGAGAGGAGGGATTGAAATTAGCTTGTGGATGGTAATCGTTCCTGTTATAAGGAAAGTTTTGTTTCAATCTCTTGTTCCTGCCATTTCCATTCCTGTACACATTACCACAGTTAATGTATCCTTGCTGTTGTACGTACCAGCCTTGCTGTATGTTCGCATCTGACTTTTTGTGTTTACTATTCGAGTTATGTTGTTGTGGTGTTCGGCTGTCTGACGCCCTATTTGTTGTTACTTTCTCCTCTTGCGTTAGATCAATGGAATTTATAAGGGATGGAAAATATTCTGTGTCATGTTAGAGTGTAGTAATTAAGTTCTGACAAATGTGCGATGGCAAACTACTTTTAAGAATTTTTAAAACATTAACATAAGAAATAGGATTCGTCCAATAACGTGTTTTATTGAGATACTTCTCAAAATACGGTCACAAGCTACCATATTTCTTATTAAAAGGGGCGGGGTTAAAAACCTCAAGCGTAAGTCTCTCCTGTACGGCTTCTGACCAGAATTTGTCAATAAATGCTCATTCAAATTGTAAATATGTGGCACAACGCTCGGCTGCCTCGGTTGCCCGCATAAGTACATCGCCTTGCATGTACCCAACAACAAACCTGATCTTTCACGCTTTCGTCCAATTTCTAGGAAACACATCTCGAAAAGCACTAAGAAATACAACAGGGTTCATCCTCTTACCTTCACTTGTACAAGATGGAAATTGACGGTGTCTTAATAGACCTTCCTTAGCAAATACAGTGGACAAGCTGTTTGCATTTTGTGCTGTGTTTACATAGCTGTCATAATTATTTACATTTCTCATATTTACTGGTTCTGGTGTTATGCCATGTAAATTTACATTCTGCGGTCTCTCATTACTACTGGCATTGTTTGTAGGGTTTGCAATGATCTGTGTGCATAAATTACTTTGTTATTCTGTGGCTGGTACTTTCTTTATGTGTACAACTTGTGTCTTTGTATCACTTTCACTTAAGTAGTTGCATATCCTGTGCTCTGTAGCTTGCAAATTGGTGTTCACTTTGTCAATAACATCATTTTCATTTTGCTGAATAACTTTTTCAACTACATCATTGTTTAATCTACATTTCTTCACTACCTTTTCTGCTGTATTACTGGTTTTGTCCAAAGTACCTGCCTCAGCTTTTGAAATTACACCAGATAAATTTTCGTTAATTTTGTCTCTTTCCTTTTTGACACAGACTGATTCGATTTCAGGTGATGCTACTTTTAAAGTGAATTCTTCAATAGCTATTGGTATATTTTCGTAATCCTTATGCAGTTTGTTCACTATAGTTGAGATGTTCTTTACTGTGGAAGTTAATTGTGTTTGTGTAGCTTCAAAGTTTGTGTTTGTGTCTTTAATCGCTTTTATTTGTTGCTCTACTGTATTATTCTGCTTGTTAAGGGTGTCTAATTTCTGATTTCTTTCCGTACTGTCATTGTTTACTTGGGAAAGTACATATTGCTATAGCTGTTTTTCCATGTCTCTAAATTTTACATTCATTTCCTCAAGAAAATTCTTTGTCAAATCACTGATCTGTTGTGTGACTGTATCCTGAAACTCTTTTAAAACTTGTTTTCGCTCTTGTTTTATGTTGTTTACATCTAACGTGACTATGGTAAGGTTTTGTGAGAGACTGTCAAATTTTGTATTTATGTCTGTTTGCAAATTGGTGTTTGTATTTTTTATGTCTGCACGCAACTTGGTGTTTGTATTTTTTATTTCGGTGGACAAGCTATCAAATTTTTGAAGTATTGCGGCAAGTGCACTATTTTGGTTGCTGTCTAATGTACTTTGGTTGTTAACAACTGTACTTTGTAAATCAACATTAGGGTTTAGTGTGATGGGTGACTGTAAAGTGTCGTCAAAAATCATGTTATGTGCGCTTTCTGTTTTCCTGACCAAGCAGAATGTTGTTCACTGAGATACATGATGTAGTCTCGTCTATTGTCATCAACATATCATCAAAGTTAGAGCTCTGTGAAAGCTCACTAGCACTTGTCACTTCTGTTATATTCATCTCTGAACTACTTAATACGTGTGTGGAACACATGGCGCTGGTACTTCAGATGTTTTGTCTTGCAATTGTATATCATCTTGGCTCATTTCATTTTTGCCATTGTCAACAATAATGGAAACTGATATTTGTGCCATTTTGATTGAATGTTAAAATTAAAAATTTTGAAAAACAAAAAATTGAAGTATATTATTTTTGTAAATTGAAACATACGATTTACGTGTCGTCAAACATTAATTGGCTACGTTTATGACGCACGAAATGTTATGACACAAAAACTACAAACTTTTTTCTTGCTAATCATTATGTGAAATTTCTGAAAAATTCACTACAATACATTTAGGAAGGGAAATTACGGAAAATGATGTCTAATTACTACGCAGGAGACGCTACCAAGCATAGCTAAGCAAGCGATTGTGTAGTAGTCCTACTTTTGCTGTGGTTAAACAAACAGTGTATTTCCAAAATTTTCCATAAATTCCAGTTTCACTTTTGATTCCCTTCTGAACTGGTTACTTTATCCACAATAATTTCTGGTTGTGGTTATTTTGCTCCCAGTTGTGTTGTTGCACATGAAAATTTGAAAATAATTAGTACATGCAAAAAATTTTTTAAAATGACATAAATAATTTTGAATAATTTACACAACTGGTTTAATGACTTTCTCAATGTCATATCACCAGGTCGGCAGTTGTGCAAATTTATATTAAAAATACAATATAATTAATTAAACCATTTGGTTTTTTCGCACTTTTATCATTTTGATTCCTTATAGATTTTTAAGTGAATGCAATGTCTTTCACTTTTAACTTACATCGATTCCTGTATTGGCTTTGCTGTGGTGATTTACACAAGTTGGTTAAATGGTTCTCCTTCTGCCATAATTACTTCTCATTCTTGACCATGTGTACAATATTGATTCTTAATCGGACTTCCTGTTCTGATACAGGCAGCTGTAGTGACATGACATTGGGATAATGTACGGAAGAATAGAAAACTTTCGTGGCTTTGCACAAAAACGAACTCTCAGACTTCATATTTTCATAAAATTGTTATTCAGACAACATGCTGTATACTGTGACGTCCATTGTGTTGTTGTATCGTAAGGCGCCATGTATACCGTTTGTATATGTATACACGTATGTCGTCGTTGTCGTCTCTTCTTTCCCTCTTCGATATCAGAGCATGGGACATTTTTATGTTTGTGTTTACCTATTTGTTGTTGACAATACACAACTACACGGCCACGGTATCACCTGATTCCGGAATAGCTAGCTTAATATAGTAAAAAGATAGTGGGTTTCGATGCAGCGTTATTTAAGTGTGATATTATTCTTCACTTAACCTTTGAGACTTTAAGAACCAGCCACTCTTAATCAGGCCCAACACTCAACTTGTAACGAGAGCACTTACAATCAGTCTGTCACCATATTAATAATACGTAAGTCTCTACACCACTATAAGAAAATATCACTGTTCATGAAATAACAAAATATACGAATAAACTTCTTTATATTTTTCCTTTTATTTAATCAAATGCTTTCAAATGTTTGTTTTACGCCCACAAATCATTCACACCTCGATGTAGAGTGTAAACGTGTGCATGAAAAATAGTACACTGTTTCTGCTGATAACCATGTATGAGCTTTTGGGTTGCTAGGCTACTTCGATCAACAGGATTTATATTGGATTTTGAAAATTATCTTTCTATCCAAACTTAAGTCCTCCACAATGGCTCATCAAATATTCTACCCTTTCGCGATAGTAAAGAATTCGCGTAAACTGTATTTTCGCGAATTTATAGCAAACCATTGGCGGCGCGATAGCAGTCTTGATACTGAGACACTCTCACCACACTTACTAGCCCATCACGAAATTGACCTGCGTACGTCTAAAACAAATTTCAAAGTCATAATAAGCCCTACACGATTGTGTACAATGGAACTTCATCCAATCAATTATTTCAGGAATCGTAATCACAGATCCTGACACTAACCGTCCATAAAAGCACAATTAACACTCTTTTTTTTCTGAGAGTAAACAATGACATCATGCCAACTACATAGTTATTAAAATATTATTCCAAATGATCTCAAACATTTATCGTCATTATATTTTAACAGTAATTTTAAAAAAATATTTACTGGCAGAAAGCAACACATAACAGATCGCAAATCGCGCGTAACTAAATGACAGCTTTGCATGGCGTCGGGAGTTAATCACGCAAAACTATATAAAGAAATCCCCCAAATCTCAATTTCTCCACACCAATTGACAGATACAAATAAGATATACAAGACCTCATAGATCAATCTTGGCCTGTAATCTTATACGGCACTGTAATCTTATACGGCACTGTAATGTTATAACGGTATCACAAGAAATACGTCTCTTCTTCATGAGAATTTAAGACAGAGTTTCTCTAACAATTGTCAAAAAAATGAAAAAAGTTTCCATCATGTGTCTTTCGCCTTCCGGCGTAGCAAAACATCTACTTGCCCACCCTCACAGTAGCTGCGCTATTGTTTTTCTCATTAGTAATAACTTTTATCGTAGTATGTGAGGGTTTTCCTTATGTACCTATACAGTGGCAAAGGACAAATTTCTTATTATTCATGAGCTAAAGAAAATATTCATACAAATTAATAACGAGAAAACATAAAAAGTGATGATGTTGGAAGCTAGATGCTTAGGTATTACACAATTAACCCCCCTGCCATTGTATGGATGTGTACAGTGTTAGGCAGTATCATATGATTAATTGTTTGCTGTCTATTACTGGTGTGGGGGGTTCAAAGCCCTTTATTTCTCGGTTTTTTAGAGAGACTTATGTCATGTTAAGTGGAGATGTCAGCTTTACCTTCTTATATCTACATACACAAATACAAATAATTAAAAAGAAAGCAAATTCTAAAAAAGAGGTACAAATATCAAATACCGAGCATATTCAACAATACTTGGTTTACTCAAGTCTCTTTCATTATTGCGCCCATGCGCACGGCGAGTAACTGGCGGCCTGGCACTGGAACTGGAACGGTTGTGTCCTTGCTGAATGCTTTTAACTTGTGCGTGTCCATTTCACACAGAGCGAAACAATGAAGTCGTTGTGTGCTGCACTGTGGATTCCTCCACAAATATTTGTTCATTTCTTGGAACTGGTGAGTGTGCTTGTGCTAATTTCGATGCTGTGACAGAAGACTTCCAATTTTTCGGCCCAGGACCCATCATTGACCCATTGTAGAGTGCTTATTCAGCAGAGAGGAAATTCGACGATCATCACCCGTCGATAAGGTAAGTTCCTTATAAAACACTTCTCCATTTATTAAGAGTTGAGAGTAGTTTAGTGAAAATTTTTGTAGATTTGCACACGTGTACTAAGCATCACCACACTTCACTGTTGAACAAAAAATCACTTTTGTACAGGTTCCTTTCCTAATTGCCATCCAACACTATTAGTCACTTATTTTGCATAAAGTGTCTGCTTTTGTATGCTGTTACTCTTTAAACAATCGTTATTTACATTGTTACAGTTTTAATACAGTCATCTATTACACGTTGTTGCTGACATTCCACTCACACTTACTTCATACTGAGTTTCATTTTGGCAACAGTTAAAACGCTACATTTGCTTTGATGATTTTCACAAAATGCAGTGGCAGATTAACATATAGGCCCACAAGGCACGGGCCTAAGGGCGGCACCTTAAAGGGGAGGTTGGGGAGGGCGGTATTTTTTGCTCGGTATATATTTTAAAATTTTACGTTTCAAAATAACTGCGCTTACAAACGACAATATTTTTTAATATTGTCAGAGAACTTTCTAGTTTCAATAAGTCTTAAGAACGAAATTCGACAATACAAGTGTTGAAATATACATAGTTTACTCGGTGACTGAATGGAAATTTAACATTGGGTTTCTGTCTGGTATCATATTCATAATTGTTCAAAATATTATGAAGTAAGCTGTCAGGATGGCAATCTACAATACAATGCTTGAAACGTTATTATTCCTAGAATTTTGACGGATTCTACGTAACCCTACCATATTTTCCCCGTGAAAACACCAGAATCCGTGAAAAGCTGCGATAAACTAATCAGCAGTTTCTTAAATATGGTAACATGTGTGGGCCTCAGTTTGTAAAAACCGATTCTACTGAAATTTCTTGTAGAAATTACGGGGAAGTATCAAGTCAACCCTTCATTACTGCAGATAATGCGGAAGCTTTGTGGTGTTCAATTTCTGAGCTTTGATTTAATGACACCCATTTAACTAAACATGTTGATACTGGAATGTTTTACATTTTTAGATACATGTTTATACGAAAAGAACATAAGCAGAATGTCTAATAATGTGTGAAATAAACCGCACAACAATTTAAAAATTCTATTTATTTATTTACTTTATTACTTTTTGGCGAAAAAAGAAGAAGAAAACAACTTTCGTTTGTCTCATTTATTGTGCTACAGCGTGCATGAGATCAAAGTTCTCACTCTGTGCAATCTCATAGTACGTGGCATTGCAAATTTTTTATTAAACTTCTTAACTAAGCTTTTTTTCTTCGAGGAAAGGTTATTTTTATTTTATGTTGGAACAGAAGGTGCACTTGCGTGTAGACATAACAGCACTGTTCACACAAACGACAACACACAACATCAACCACCAACAAGACTACTTAAACTTTGTAGTCTGTCTTCACTGCCCAAAGAAACGAATAAAATTTTATAAGAATAGGTGAGATAAGAGTCCATCCAGCACACCTCACTGCAAGAATCTGCAAAAATTATTTGCTTTTTAAATTAGAAAAAACTGTCAAGAATATTCAGAACATAATTGCGTCTCAGCTAAAACTGCGGCAACATGGGAAACAGAAGCCAAAAAAGGAGCTGTTCCATTTTCTTTATGAGACGAATTCCAGCTGACAGGTGTGCTTCTACTGTTCACTGACAACAGAGAAACAGGCGACAATGAAATTAAACTATTCTGCATTGTCGTTCTTTCACATCCCAGTTACATTGAGTAATCCGAGTTGGTCAGTTTATCACTCCGAGTTTAAAGGAAAACTGTTTGTGCCCGTGTGCCGTGCTTAAGGTAAAAAGCTTGGTGCTCATGTGCGATGTAAGATTGGAACTGGATGCAGTCTTTCTTTCCTTCCTTTTACAAATATTTTTCTTTTGTTTTGACTGTTGGTTGACAATTTTGTAAGTGCTTTAACGTGAATGTTGTTGTTGTTGTGATCACCAGTCCAGAGACTGGTTTGATGCAGCTCTCCATGCTACTCTAACTTGTGCAACCTTCTTCACCTCCCAGTACTTACTGCAACCTACATCCTTCTGAATCTGATCAGTGTATTCATCTCTTGGTCTCCCTCTACGATTACAATCCTAGCTGCCCTCCAATACTAAATTCGTGATCCCTTGATGCCTCAGAACATGTCCTACCAACCGATTCCTCCTTCTAGTCAAGTTGTGGCACAAATTTCTCTTCTCCTCAATTCTGTTCAATACCTCCTAATTAGTTATGTGATCTACCCATTTAATCTTCAACATTCTTCTGTAGAACCACATTTAGAAAGCTTCTATTCTCTTCTTACCTAAACTATTTATTGTCCACGTTTCACTTCCATACATGGCTACACTCCATACAAATACTTAAATACTTTCAGAAACGATTTCCTGACACTTAAATCTAAATTCGATTTTACCAAACTTCTCTTCTTCAGAAACGCTTTCCTTGCCATTGCCAGTCTACATTTTATATCCTCTCTACTTCGACCATCATCAGTTATTTTGTACCCTAAATAGCAAAACTCATTTACTACTTAAAGTGTCTCATTTCCTAATCTTATTCCCTCAGCATCACCCGACTTAATTCGACTACATGCCATTATCTGCATTTTGCTTTTGTTGATACCCATCTTATATCCTCCTTCCAAACCACTGTCCATTCCGTTCAACTGCTCTTCCAGGTCCTTTGCTGTCTTTGATAAAGTATCAATATCATTGGCGAACCAAAAAGTTTTTATTTCTTCTCTGTGGATTTTAATTCCTACTCCGAATTTTTCTTTTGTTTCCTTTACTGCTTGGTCAATATACAGATTGAATAACATCAGGGATAAGCTACAACCCTGTCTCACTCCCTTTCCAACCTCTGCTTCCCTTTTCATGTCCCTCGACTCTTATAACTGCCATCTGGTTTCTGTTCAAATTGTAAATAGCCTTTCGCTCCCTCTATTTTACCCCTGCCACCTTAATAATTTGAAAGAGAGTATTCGAATCAACATTTCTCTAGGTCTACAAATGCTAGAAACGTAGGTTTGCCTTTCCTTAATCTGTCTTCTAAGATAAGTTGTAGGGTCAGTATTGCCTCACATGCTTCAACATTCCTATGGAATCCAAACTGATCTTCCCCGAGGTCGGCTTCTACCAGTTTTTCCATTCGTCTGTAAAGAATTCGTCTCAGTATTTTGCAGCCGTGTCTTACTAAAACAATAGTTCGGTAATTTTCACATCTGTCGACACTTGCTTTCTATGGGATTGGAATTATTATATTCTTCTTGAAGTCTGAGGGTATTTTAACTGTCTCATACATTTTGCTCAGTAGGTGGTAGAATTTTGTCAGGGCTGGCTCTCCCAAGGCCATCAGTAGTTCTAGTGGAATGTTGTCCACTCCCGGGGACTTGTTTCGACTTAAATCTTTCATTGCTCTGTCAAACTCTTCACGCAGTATCATATCTCTCATTTCATCTTCATCTACATCTTCTTCCACTTCTATAATACTATCCTCAAGTACATCGCCCTTGTATATATCCTCTATATACTCCTTCCATCTTTCTGCTTTCCCTTCTGTGCTTAGAACTGGGTTTCCATCTGAGCTCTTGATATTCATGCAAGTGGTTCTCTTTTATCCAAAGGTCTCTTTAATTTTCCTGTAAGCAGTATCTTACCCCTAGTGTTAGCTATGACTTAGTTATGCTCTGTGCAAAATTCTACCAGGCGGCTTCCTCTTTCATTTCTTACCCCCAATCCATATTCACCTACTACGTTTCCTTCTCTTCCTTTTCCTACTCTCGAACTCCAGTCTCCCATGACTATTAAATTTTCGTCTCCCTTCACTATCTGAATAATTTCTTTTATCTCATCATACATTTCTTCAATTTCTTCGTCATCTGAAGAGCTAGTTGGCACATAAACTTGTACTACTGTAGTAGGCGTGGGCTTCGTGTCTATCTTGGCCACAATAAGGCGTCCACTACGCTGTTTGTAGTAGCTTACCCGCAATCCTATTTTTTTTATTCATTGTTAAACCTACACCTGCATTACCTCTATTTGATTTTGTATTTATAACTGTGTATTCACCTGACCAAAAGTCTTGTTCCTCCTGCCACCGAACTTCACTAATTCCCACTATAACTAACTTTAACGTATCCATTTCCTTTTTTTAATTTCCTAAACTACCTGCTCGATTAAGGGATCTGACATTCCATGCTCCGAGCTGTAGAACGCCAGTTTTCTTTCTCCTGATGACGACGTCCTACTAAGTAGTCCCTGCCCAGAGATCCGAATGGGGGACTATTTTACCCAAGAGGACGCCATCATCATTTAACCATACAGTAAAGCTGTATGCCCTCAGGAAAAATTATGGCTGTAGTTTCGCCTTGCTTTCAGCTGTTCGCAGTACCAGCACAGCAGGGCTGTTTTGGTTAGTGTTACAGGGCCAGATCAGTAAATTATCCAAGCAACTACTGAAAAGGCTGCTGCCCCTCTTCAGGAACCACACATTTGTCTGGGCTCTCAACAGATACCCCTCCATTGTTGTTGCACCTATGGCACAGTTATCTGTATTGCTGAGGCACACAAACCTCCCCACCAATGGGAAGGTCCATGATTCATTAGCATGAATAGCAGTGAAAAAAGCAAACATGCAAAACTAAGTGGGGCGGCATTTCGGAAACTATTGAAGGAAAGGCAATGTTGTAAAAACGCTTGGCAGAGTAGATAAATTTTTCGCAAAAATTGTTGCTGGTTCGACTTTGAGTTCAAGTAGTATGGATAATATTTCTGGCACTGCAGCTGTTGTAAAAGAAGTAAATATAGACGAAACAAAAGTTAAAAATGAAGAAAAAATGTTGAGTCAGACATTACAAAAAGAAATAACCTCATTAGCGATATCCTGCAGAATAGTGTGTCAATGAATCAACAATCGACATTCCCTAACAACGTGCATTAACAAAAATTGTAACAGTGATTTTTATGATTCAAGAAGATCAATAGGCGATAAAACCAGATATTTGAACAAAAACTTTTAAATGGTGAATCAACTTTGCATGATTTTCAAGTATACTCCTATAGCACCGGTGCTGTTTTTTATGCACCATGTAAATTGTTTGGAGGTAAGGCCGTGATTGCCACTAATGGTATTGCAGATTGAAAAATATTTCTAATATTTTATCTCATCATGATAATTCACTTGAACACAAAAATTCTGAGTTATCATTCTTAACAAAGAAAGGGCCACTTGGAACAATAGATAACCATTTCAAGTCATATGTTGAGACAGAAAAAATGAACTGGTGAAGTGTGTTGAAAAGGATTCTTGCAGTAGTAAAGAAGCTAACAATTCGTGGGGTTCCCTTCATGAACATGTTGAAAGATTCCATTCATCACATAATGATCAATGTATGATGTCTCTTGCCGAGTTTGATCCTTTTCTCGCAGAGCACATTGAACAATATGGAAATCAAGGGCATGGACACACAAGTTTTCTTTCTTCAAAAATCTGTGATGAAATAATAGAGCCTCTTTCCGAAAAAATAAAAAGAATTATCATAAGTGAAATAAAACAGTCCAAATATTTCTCTACAATAGTAGATTCTACTGCAGACATTTCACATACTGATCAATTATCTTTCATATTTAGATATGTGAACAAGAATGGTGAACCTTTTGAACGTTTCCTTCTCTTTTTACCAAACGTGGGACACAAGTCCAAAAACTTAGCTTAGGCCATTCTTAAAGTCCTGCCTACATATTCCATTGATATTTCTGACTATAGAGACCAATCAAATGACAATGCAAGCAATATGTAAGGAACCTACGCTGGTTTGCAGGCACACATTAAAGAATGAAATCCGAAAGTGAATGATGTGCCTTGTGCAGCACATTCTTTGGATTTAGTCGGCAGTAGTGCTGCAAGCTGTTGTAGGGAAGCATGTTCATTTTTCAATGTAGTGCAAAACCTTCATAATTTTTTCTCTGCTTCTACATAGCGCTGGGATGAACTTCTTTCTTTCATGAAACCAGGAAGCAAAAGGGTAAAAAGTTTATCAAAATCACGTTGATCAGCAAGAGAGGAAGTGCGTGTAAGTTTATATGAAAACTGGGAGGGCGTTAGCAGTGCCCTCACAGCTATTGCCAATAATCCGTTTAAAAAATCACTTGTGTTAAATGAGGCTTCACCTTTATTGAATCAACTCAGCAGACTAGATACAATATTCACGACGACAGTTTGTAAGGACATACTCCATGTACTTAGTAGTGTAATTCTGAAATTGCGAAGTGTAAATATTGATATTAAAATGGTGTATGAATTATATGAATCACTTGTACCATTTATTGCATCCATTTGTGATATGTTCAACTATTTGAAATCAATCCATGGATATTGTGACTAATATAGACTGTGAATGCACCTATAAAAGATCATGAAAATGCAAACTTCATGATGACAAAGAAGTGGACTTTGAAGAAGTTTTTATGACTAGAAGGGAAAAATTTAGAGTCAAAACATTTCTCCCAGTACTCGACAACTTGTACACCGAATTAGTGAAGGAAAGCTATAGAACACTGCTGGACTCCTTCACAGTTTTCAGTAACCTTAAGAACAGTTCACCTGACGATATTGCTGAAAATGCAGCAGAACTCCAAGCATTATATGACACAGATTTAGTGCCTTCATTCCCTAGTGAATGTGTACATTTCGCAGAATTTTGAAATCTTCTGAGATGAATTATATACCAGTCGAAATTAGCAAATTTTTACTAAAAGAGACGTTACAGTCTGTGTTTCGGAATGTTGACATTGCTCTTAGAATATTTCTATGAATGGCACTTACAAATTTTTCAGCATAACGCTCGTTTTCGGCTCTTAAAAGACTGAAATCATACCTATCTTCTACGTTGTCTGAGGAGAGATTGAACGCCTTGTCCATTCTTCACATCGAAGCCGACCTCCTAACTGTTAACGTCTGAACTATGAAGATATGATCAACGACTTTTCTGCCGTCAAAGCCAGATGCAAACTTTGCTGACTGCTGGCTTTGTTTATTTATTCATATTAGTTTTAAAAATTTAAGATTATAATGTGATTTTTATTGTAACTTAGAGCACATTAATTGAATTTACAAACTACGTATTACCTGTTTATTTGACAATTGCCGATGGCAGTACGTTTACGTGCAGACGTGACCAAAGGCGCCCTCCAATACTAGACAATGCCCGAATGACCCAGGCCCCTTGGTGCTGTACAGTCAAGTCATACTGATACTGTCGCATATTACAACTGATGCATATTCTTGACGTCTGCTGAAATGTATAGTTATCCAGGAAATATACGTTATCGGAGAGCACGCTCAGCATAAAAAGTGTTAATAAATAACGTAGTTCAGTTCTCTCAGCAAATACATAAAAGCTTTGATAAAACCGCTAGAAAGAGCTATGGTGAGAGCAGTAGCTGCAGTACAAAACTGTTCTGCCCTTACACGGATTAAAGCTATTGTGTACACTTATTATGCAGCGTTTAGCTACATGGACCCTAATGTTTTACACGTTAACTATAAGATTATAAAAAAATTTGCTTTTTCCACACTAGTCTGTAAACTTATGAAATGACAAATCCAGTTCTTTGTTTGTTAGTCTGTATTTAATTATTAGTTCATGCACCAAAATCTTTTTTTAATTTTAATTTCTTACACTTTCTTATAGATTCACGTATTAATATTGAACACGTTTTTTTTTATCTGCTGCACATTCAAGTTATTAAATCGTAAAACGACAGTTTAATTTTAATTTTGAATACATCTCTGTAATAGTACGTATTAATTTCTAATGTATGGCTTCGATTTTTAGATTGTAACACAATTTTTTATTTTCATTATCAACGGTTTTGTGTAAAAGAACATATTAAAAGAGAATGTATAACCAAAATTCATTGTCTTGTACACACTCTGATGAATTTTTAGGCCATAAAAGAATAGTTATTTTCCTTGTCTTCGTTTCTGTTGTCTTTCAACAGAAGAATGTGTTAACACAATACAGTTTTAAGTTTGTTTTATCCACTGCCGTACACCAAGTAAAGTTTGAGAGCCATATTACATTTTGATTGAGTGCGACTAGACTGTTGACGTGTCCTTCAGAACAACGAATAGCATAGTATGGAAGCAGCTCATAGTGCACCCACCCAAAACGGCAATTGTGAAGTGAATGGGTAATAGTTGTTATTTAAAACATGTTTTCTTTGGGGGGAGGGGGTGCATATAATATGGTGTACCTAGGTGCACAAAATTTTTAAATCTGCCACTGATAAAGAGTCATATCAGTTTAGTTTGTAAATAATAGGCTCATTTACATCATAATATAGAATAAACATGAGTACCCCACTTACATCGATCATCCTTATGTACATATATGCATTCTTATGTTTGGATATCACAAATCTTTACATAAATAACATTAGACATAATTCATTTCACATTATTCATGGGAGCTTGTTTTTTATTTATGGAGCAGGTGGAGAAGCATCGACATCTACATCAGATACACTATGCTCTGCCTGCCTAACTTCACTTATCACCACCTCTAGGAATGAAGGGACCATTGTAACATCCACATGATAAATTTTAGCTACAGTGCAATGAGAGGAAATTATGCCTCTAACGGTTAGAAACATTATCCATTCGACATATGAAAAAACAGTGAAATAAATTTTAATTATTTGTATAATATTTTATGATGTAATTGGATATATCGATGTGTATCATACAAAGACAATGATAATTGTAAATTCATTTTATGATCTGCGTTTGTCTTCTTTTGTTTTTACCTTTTGTTGGTTGGCTTTTGTAGGTTGCGGATGCAAGACGTATATCAAACTGAGGTCTGTTAAGAAATTGTAATTATTTGTTAAATATTACTTGAGAATAGAGTTCATTATTATTACAAATATGAGTGAATAATTATTTGTACCTTAAATTCTTCTCTTAATAAGCTTTACCTATGTTAATTACTTCTTTCCACTACAAGGGGTGCAGCCATTGATGATAGCGATTTGCATCGCGTTTTTATCTGTTTTCCTCACGAAAAAATCAAAGGTTTGCTTGATGGAAATTAGTGTAAATAGTGCACAATATGAAGGTAAAGATTAACAAGCACTTCAAATACTTAGCCTGTTAAAATCTATCTAACAATAGAAAGTCTCTATCAATTGTCCACCGCCATCTTAACAATTATCTCAGTGCCAAATTCAAATTACGAAACTCTGCAGACATAAATGCCGAAGGTAATAAAAATGTGTAAAAATAGATTGCACCTGTGTTCCCATTCTCACTATAATGAAAATAATTCGAATCAGATTGGTTCATTAAAACAGTGCTCATAGCATGATCGATTTAACAAACTTTTCTTGCTGATGTATGGAGCCGAAATTAATTACGCACGAGTTGAACAGAATATTGTTTCAGGTAACATGCGTCAATGTTATACGTGGCTGATATTCGGTGGTTTTAATGATCGTTTTGCTGAAGATAACTGTTTCCATCATAATCAATAGTTGTATAGAACCTGTTGTATGAACTGTGATTTAGTGACACTTACACAACTTACAGACAACACTTTAACACAACGTTAACTTGGAGTTCTTTAGCAACTTGACCAAATCTTTAGCTGGGAGAAAAAATTAATAGTAATACTAATTCATCAATGTAATGAGATAAGATTATCATTTTCACTTACAAATTAGTTAAATACCAAACCACTGAATAACACAGCGAACACCACACCATGTTCACCTCTACATTCACATCTACATAGTTACTCTATAATTCACACTTAAGTGCCTGGCAGAGGGTTCATCGAACCATTTTCATACTACTTCTCTATCATTCCATTCTCGAATGGCATGTGGGAAAAAGGAACACCTAAATCTTTCTGTTTGAACTCTGATTTCTCTTATTTTATTATGATGATCATTTCTCCCTATGGAGGTGGGTGTCAACAAAATATTTTCGCATTCGGAAGAGAAAGTTGGTGATTGAAATTTCGTAATTAGATCTATGGCTCTGAGCACTATGGGACTCAACTGCTGAGGTCATTAGTCCCCTAGAACTTAGAACTAGTTAAACCTAACTAACCTAAGGACATCACAAACATCCATGCCCGAGGCAGGATTCGAACCTGCGACCGTAGCGTAATTAGATCTCTCAACAAAGAAAACCGCCCTTGTTTCAGCAACTCCCACCCCAACTCGCGTATCATATCAATGACACTCTCACCCCTATTGCGCGATAACACCTCAAACCTGTTACAGAAGCGTAAGGGTACAGCCTTGAGGCCAGCACCAACTTTCGCCTTCCACCCAAGGATTCGCGACCCCACCATGGTTCGCCAATCACCATTAGGCAAGTGACGACCGGCAGGGACGACCGAATCCGAGGGCGCAGTGGCATCAGAGACCCCAGGCGATGCTACAGGTTCCAGAGGCGCCAAAGCGCTCGCCTTGGGTGTCCCAATGTCACCGTGGCCCAGGGCAAGAGCCTGGAACATGTCAAACATGGCCAACACAGCTTCCAGCTGTTTACGAACGGTGGCCAATACTCCCTGAATCCATACACAATAGGCGCTTTTACACTTTATTTGCTTTAAATAAATACATCCACCCCTTCATCCTGTCGCCTCAGTGAAAAGTGTGAGTACGATGAGGTTTTGATTCAATTCCCACAAATCATCCATTTGTTGTCAAAAGTGACAACCGACTTTCAGCTGTTATACAGAGAGTACTACATGGTCTCGCGATTGAATGTTTACTTGATACACCAAGTGAGGAGCGCTGCCAACACCACTGAGCAGGCAGTCCTTATAGTCATCAGTTGTTGTTGTTGTGGTCTTCAGTCCTGAAACTGGTTTGATGCAGCTCTCCATGCTACTCTATCCTGTGCAAGATTCTTCATCTCCCAGTACCTACTGCAACCTACATCCTTCTGAATCTGCTTAGTGTATTCATCTCTTGGTCTCCCCCTATGATTTTTACCCTCCACGCTGCCCTCTAATACTAAATTGGGGATCCCTTGATGCCTCAGAACATGTCCTACCAACCGATCCCTTCTTCTGGTCAAGTTGTGCCACAAACTTCTCTTCTCCCCAATCCTATTCAATACTTCCTCATTAGTTATGTGATCTACCCATCTAATCTTCAGCATTCTTCTGTAGCAGGGCTACAACCCTGTCTTACTCCCTTCCCAACCACTGCTTCCCTTTCATGTCCCTCAACTCTTATAACTGCCATCTGGTTTCTGTACAAGTTGTAAATAGCCTTTCGCTTCCTGTATTTTACCCCTGCCACCTTTAGAATTTGAAAGAGAGTATTCCAGTCATCAGTAGTAAGAGCTATTAATGCGACATGTTCCACACCCTTAGCTGGCCTTTGGGTGGCACCACTCAATGTAGAGTATGCATACATGTATGGTCTAAGGCCTACAAATTCCACAATATGTGGCCCATTCACCTTATCTTTCATTAGACCAACAATGTTGTTGTTAGCTGGCTTTATGGCATGAGGATTATCAGCAACATATGAACATGTGTCGAATCTGTCAGGGTGGTACCTTATCACTTCATATGGAACTCAACCATTCACCCAATAGACGAAGCTGTCCGTATCCACATAATATGCATAATTTTGAATATGCAAAAATGAATTCTCACAAATTCGTCATGAAAGTGGTACATGTGGAGTTAGGATAGGTCCAATACACACTTGCCAACATAACAGGTTTCGTGAACCTTAACAAAACGTTATCACTTTTCCAGAGTTACGAATTCTTCATTGAAGATAACAGCCAATTTAAAATTTGCCTCAGTGATATAATTATTTGTACCATAATGTTCCACCTACTTCTTTACAACGTAAATTTTGGTATGATTCTCAAATTTCCCATTGTCTTGCCGAATGTTGCACTGTTCATAGGCTGTAATTTTTTTTTTCAAAGTCATACGGCTCTGATCCCTCTTGTTGGCATTTAAATCAGCACACACCTTCAACAAAGGGTGCTGTTTAAAGGAAATAACGCTGATGACTCAAATGAATTTCACCCCAACTCGTGTCATTTCCAGAGGTTTCTATAGCGCATAATGTAGCTATGTTTATCCACCAGCGTTGTCATCAGATTGGGTAGGGAACCACTGTGTAAAAATAGGTGTTCTGGACATAGTGGCAAATCGCTGTGCACGCTCAATGCAAACTGTCAGGAAACAATAGCTCTGCATCAACATTTCCTGCACCATGATCCACAGCCATATCAAAGAATTTACCTAACAGAACGATTTTTCTGTTGGACAGCCATTGAAACTCTCCAACTGGCAGAGATTATTGTATGGTGGATATGTGTAAATTGTTTATATCCAGGTGCAAGATGTAACTCAAATCCTCAGACGCGCTAAACTCTTCACTGATTTGTTGATTATTTACCTTGACATACCTACAGACACATTGACGAAGTCCCCCACGAATCCTTCGTTTGAGAAAGAGAAACATGTCGACATCAGTCAATAGTATGTTGTTGACCATTTTTTTAACATTGCATACCACGAAATCCCTGGCAAGGTGTAATAAAAGACAGGATCCAGCGAGTATGTGGTCATGAACACACTCCAGAAATTCTCGAAAATATCTGCAAGTAAGTATATTCCATTGTTCATATAAACTTTGCACACTCCCATAAATTAGAGGTGTTGAAGTCCTGCCAAACATTTACTGCATACCCAAACTCAGCATTATTGTTATGCCACTACCTCTAACGTTATCAGTGAATGCAGTTGTGTTGAGCAGTGTAGTTTCATTGAGACTCTCTATCGAATCCAGGTATTCATATAGGAAGACCGATTTCTTCATCATGAGCTGAAACTTTGCATCCTCAGGACATGCAGTGAGATGTATGTCCTCCTCACACAGTGTCTCAGTAGGTTTCTGGAGCAGCACAGGCACAAAACATAATGAGTCCAGGAAATGCACCATAATGTTCAGTATAATTCAGCAGGAAAAAGAATAGTATTTTTAAAGAATCTGAGGAAACTGACCTGATCTTTTCTCAGGCGGAAAACATAAAAAAGCTCAAAGATGAAATGAGCATCGTACCTGCTTAAACTGTAGAAGAAACCGTATATGTGTGGTGGTAGCTGGTATTTCTAGTTGGATGTGTTATGTGCTTGTCGGCAGAACTCCCTCATTTGATGGCAATGATCCACACATAGAGTTTCTGCTTTCCTGTCTTACAGCAATCCACAAGTATGACAGTCAACTGTATTCTTCTGTAATTCATCTTTCTCCTGCAAATTGGTCATGGGCATGTTAGTGCAATAAATGAAATCAACTTACCTTGTAATTTTTTTAGAGCTCAAAGAGCAACCATCTCTCAGGATATTCCCTGATGCGTTAATCAAAATGTCTACAACTTGAGTCATAAGTGCATACAACCTGGTACGCTACTGCATTTGGTACGCTCCACTCTGTGAAGGTCCTATGCAAGGCAGTGGCGCTGTCTGCACTGCATGACACAGGAGCGAGGAGGCAACGCTCCTAGTGGTGTAAGTTCTTAAATTTTAAGAACATTTTGCCTTAATAGATATTTCCTCATGTATCAGTTCCTGCCAAAAGCATCAATCAGATGCTTTGCTAATTGCTCACTCAAAGTAAAGAAATTGAGGGCAATGGGACAAAAATGGCATTTATGACATTTTTTACTCAATTGGGAGGAAAGTACGTGAAACTTGTTCTTGATCCAGGTGTAGTGTTGTATCTCCCTATGGGAGGAATACAACAAATCTACATGTTTGGAGAGATGATGGCGAAATAAGAAAAACGAAGGGATCCTACTACTTGCTTAAAATTACTATCCATCACTTTGTACTCTTCCTCTAGCTTGCTTTCGTCTTCCTTGAGTCCATAAATGTAAACTGATATACTTGGATTCTGCTTCTTATATTTAGCTATGTTCTGAGTTTTAGTGGGGAAATCAATACCATAGAAGTTATAAAGCCCAAAAACATCATCATCTAAATCTATTTGGACGCTCTGTATATTACGTATAATTTCTTTTGGCCAGCATCTACCCAGCAAAGCAAAATTAACCTTCTTTATTTTAGACATTAATTCAGCCACATTTAGCGATTATATCTTCTGAAAGCGAGCTATACTTACTGATCCATCTTGAACCATCCTGCACTTTGTAAAGTAGTCCTGTCTGAATCTTGTGTGGAAATGCACGTTTTAAGGGTTGTCGTGATTCCAACATTTCTTGTACAGTCGATCTCAACGCCATTCTGTTCACATCTTATTTCTTGAAACAGCAAGACAGACACATTACGTGTAAGTTGCTTGTTAATGTAGGTGTCTATCCTTCTTCACAGAATACCCTTCCAAGTATAGGATACTGTTGCTTGGAATTGTTAAATCATCCTGGTGTTGAATGATAATCCTCTTTCACCTCAATTATTAAAAGTTGCCAAAGCTAAATGTTTGTTGGGTAAATACTCCGGGCATGTGATTCACTCATTATATTGACGTAGGGCTCTTAAATCGAATGCCTAGGCAAATTAATGGGTGAAAAACGTGTGATGTTACACTGAGGTAGAGTAAACCACTCAGTGCCTTACCAGAGGCTCTTTCATGTATTTCAGAAAACTGATGCTGCTTGATACTCAAGGTGAAACCATGGAACCCCTCTCAATTGAGGTTCCCCATGATATCCACAACAGTCCCCCCCCCCCCCCCACACACCTCCCAATTTTTCGTCGTCACCACTAACATTTTCTTTTGATAGGTATATGAGTTCACAGCATAGCACTCCACTACACTTAATTGTGGGATACTGTGGATCATTAATGACTTTTGGATCTCTCTTTCCAAAAGGGATAGACACGTGTTTAAGAAATGGGTAGAGTCTCCATACTTCTACTCAGGTCATCAGGTAGGTGGACGATTGTATGATTACAGACTTTGAATTGAAGTGAGCTTGTAAATATCTTTACCCATGAAGTCTTATCACAGTCTTTGATGTATATGACTGTGTCTATGAAGTCGGAAATTTGAAATAACATTAGCATATCTTCATAAGCCATTCAATGGTCATTCCAGCTTACTGTATGCTAATTACGAGTTAACCATGCTACATTTCTTTGACAGTTGGTAACCTTCACTTCTCTGAACTCTTGATTGATGTGACATTTGTGGAAAATGTAGTGATAACACTTCAAACATCTATGAATGTGATGAAATACAAACTGTCCACCTTATCTTCGAAGTCTTGAGTGTCAATAACGATATTGACTATTTGATACGAAGTTGTTAAATCCCTCAAATATGCGGCAGTACCTGTTAATTTATACAACACATGATCTTGTAGTTACAAAGTCTACACTGCAGGTTCTTAGGGAATGTTTTATGATGATTCAAATGGTATATGGACACGTCTTGGCCCAGATTTCACAGTTTAATTTTGCTTTAATCAATCTATCATGGCAATGAGTGCTAATTCCTCAAATTTCTGTGGGCTGAGCATTAATCCAAGTCCATAATCCCTTCATAGTAAGAAGAGTGAAACCTTGCATACATGTCGTACAGTAGGTTGTAACCCAGTTCAGCTGTAAATCATCTTATTGGTATAACTCTGATTTAAGGTAAACTGCAGCAGCAGCAAGTGATAACTGTCAAATTTGCTCAGATCCTTTTACAGGCACCTCCCCCGTTCACGCTGTTTGTCAAAATCATTATAATTATCAAAGAATTTCTAATTTAATAGCAGGTTTTATAGCCCATATCAATATTGGGACAACCTGTGTATCAGTCCCCTCTGCATTGTTTCCAGATGTATCCAAGAAGGCGGCAGTGACGTCATCTAAGATGGCGTCGCCCAGACTTGAGAACAGCGCATGGCGTCATCCAAGATGGCGGCATGACGTCATTCAAGATGGCGGGAAGTTTGAATTTTGGCAGGGAATTGCCACGGCCCCCCTCCCCCAGAAAAATGGCGCAAGTTCAAACTCCAACAGGATAATGTACCGCACCATGGTTATCTCTACTAAGCAAATAAAATGGTGGGAAGAAATGTCACTTGGGCTAATCTAAGTCACCCAACCTCCACTTCATCCTAGGAACTGGCGCCAAGTTTGAATTTTGGTGGGAAGGTAGGTCCTTGGGGTTTCACTGCTAGCGCAAAAGAAAGGACACTTGTACTAACCCAACCTCCTCCTAACGATTTGTGGGAAAAAATGACTTGTCTTTATTATTTAACCAATTTCAAGCAGATGTGTTCGCCACTGGGTCTGGAGTCCAACTGGCTTAGCTTAGATCGCCACCAGCAGAGGGCGCTCTCATGTCATCAGGTGGTTACACAAGTACCATTATCCTAGATGGCAGTACCCAGTGTGTCCACCAAGAGGTCCAGAGCCCAACTGCCTTAGTTCACGTAGTCGCCACCAGAGAGCGCTACCGTGACGTCAGGTGATGATGCAAGTACCGTTATTAAAGATGGCGGCAAACAGTGTGTTCACCACAAGGTCTAGTACTCAGTACCACCAGCAGAGGACGCTGTCATCCGTTTCGTGACGTAACCCAAGATGGTGGGGCTAAATGGTGGGAAAACGACTCTGGACCCAAGTCTTTAGTTTGCAGACCGTGAGATCTAGAGTCCAACTGGCCTAGTGCACAATACTAACATCAGAGTGTGCCACCATCCCTCCTGTGACGTAATCCAAGATGGTGGGGGTAGATGGCGGGAAAAAGACTCTGGACACTAGTCTTTATTTTGCACACAATCTCTGCATCACGAAATTGAGAGTCCATCTGACCTAGTGCAGAATACTGCCACCAGAGAGTGCTCTCATCCCTCATGTGATGTAATCCAAAACGCTGGTCTGGAGGGTGAAAATGGCGCGAGAATGACTCAGACTGCGTTGGGCTGCTGGGGAGAGTAAGGAAGAAGTGTAGTGTATTTATTTTCGAACATTTTATTTAGGGATGGAGTCTATGTATCACACTGACAAAAAACACTAACTCTGATGTGCTTGGGATCACAATACACAGTATGCAGGCACGCAAACAACTCCTAATTTACCGAAATAATTTCAGTACAGACCTGCAAACTGCTCCTAAATAATGCAGTACACAGATGTCTAGACACGCCTAGTACTCGTAAACTGCCCAAATAACGCATAGCACAGCCTACAGACCTGCCCGCAATATAATCCTATCAACACACGGAAGCACCCTCCGCCACCCCCTGTCCAGTAGAGTGTACAGGCAGCCCCAACAAAGTGACTCGGCCGTCAGCTGTCAAACCATGCACAGCTACCCTAAAGCATGAGGCAGCGACATCCCTTTCATACTTGACGCCTGAGAAATTCCTATCCAAATACGTGTTCACCTAGACGCCGATGATGACGAGATAGGACGGGAGGAAAGACTTACGTACAGAGTGCAGACACTCCATGCTGTGCCGTGTGCACTTGTGGTGGACGTCGCCACACTACGCAAGCCAGCGTGTGCCATCCCTCACACACAGCTGCCGGTCAAAGTTGGGTCTATACGGTCTCCATTATGCTGATGTCACATAACTCCAAGGCACAGTCCCCATACTCGAGACACCTCAGGCCAGCATTGTCTTTACCACTGATGATAGAATAGCACAGGCTGCTCTCCCCCTAGCGCTTGTACCAGAAAATGCGTGACGTTTTCAGGTGTGCGTACCCACCCCAGCATGGCTCACGTCACGTCTCCCAGCGAAACATCTACATGGCGGCTCGCCATCTAACAATGTTCCCAATGTTACTCTTACGTCACATGGCTTTGTAAAAAAAGAATAAGATCCAACTTGACCTCTCAGTAATTGTATAGTGCCCCAGAAATAGTTAACGCTCGCTTTCTAGAGGTCTCAGCTTGTATGCATGAAAATTCCTACTCTAACATCCTGTTTACGAAAATAACATCGAATGCACTCATCCCAGCGCTCCTAACGTGTTACCCTTCCAGATTTCAACATACGCAAACGTTCTCTCCGTTGTGTAGAGACTCCTTTACCCCAGCACAAAGGATGTCAATCAATCGAGCATTCTGATTGGCTCTTATCGAATTTACACGCCGAATTACTGATGCTGGCGGTATCGAAGCACCATCCACCTATTCTTTCTGGGGCTTTCAGCAGTTATATTCCACAGATCGCAAAGTTGTCTACACATTATCAAATACGTACCAGATTCACAAGAATATTGCAAGCCAGGAAGATATTTACCACTGTAACTACAATTAAATATTACGATTGTTGCTACATTCTGACACCGATCAATCTACAGGTAATGTCCAATATATATACATTTTACACAAAAAGTGCAGTTATCTTTTATATCTGTACAGCACCCACAACAATTATGGTATGCCTACACTCACACAGGCTATATATTACAATGCTCCCCAGTCCTAGGGAAGCATCGTTAGACTTTTCTTTTTTCTACAGACGCGACATTCAGCGGTAATAAACTATTTTACACTGATCACCATTTTGCGCAGACAACTAAACCTCGCAAAGTTGCCTACAGATCATTAAATACATATGAGACTCGCAAGCATGTTGGAGCGTGAAACCGATCAACACCCCACCAATAAACCACTGAGTACCGTGTCGATCTAGTAAACATGCAATTCATATCCTCTACCATACATGATCACCCCTTTCACATCAGTGGGCTGAAGTCGCTCGCAGAACTGTTCTACAAATTCGGGATCACTTCCTCTCGGCACAAACGCGTTACTGTCTCTGCTTCCTTGCCTGCTCGCTTTTCTATGCACATCTCCAGGCTCGTGGACTACAAGAACACAGGTATTTTCGCCATAATATTATCACATTTTCGCAATACTTCTCGATATCAAGCACTAGGCAGCATCCTACCGATCGCTAATGCAACACAATTCCCGCGATATAGACAGGAAATTATTTCTCTACACACCCAAAACATTATCTAGGTGCAGCATGCTGTAAACCACTAAATCACGCAGATAATTTACAAGCCAACTAAGGTCTTTCCCATGTCTAGAGAACAGGCAAACGTGTCTTCCGCAGTCAGATGCACACACCACAATCGACCTTCCCTCAACTAAATGAACGAGCGAAATGTGCAGAAGCAGCCAACCGAACAATTTACATGTGAGGGAGTAACGCTCCACCGCAAACGCACCTCCATACACAATCTTCCCAAATTACCACTTGGTCACAAAAACCGCCCAACACATACTAAGTATTAGTTCGCTAGTCGGTCGTCTAGAGGATGGTAAAGTTAACTCAGATACATTCCTACACTCCAACATTCAGACAGCTGATGTCGTTAATGGGAAACGTGAATCAATACCACCACTGCCTATACATACATAGAATCTTTCCAGAAAACCAGTCACATATCTGTTCTATCATTATACTTACAATTAAATGTTACAATCGCGGTCTCAATTGAACGGCATTCGGGAATGAGCGAAGTATCGGAAATACACCCTGCCGAAGCCTGTGGCTCTGGAAATGGAAATATCTGCACCTTCCTTATGACTGGACATACTCTTCCCTTTGCTATCACAGTACTCCAAGTCAAATTCATACCTTCCCTAGAATAGGGTACAGGCATATCCTTTCCACAAACACATACTTTATAAACCTGATGCTCAAAAGTGTACATATCATGCGCCCACCGCTACTACTAAGTATAATACTTCGTCAATAAATTATTGCCTATGATACCAAATAATGCTGACCGAAAATCAATGGTGGGTGTGCATGTCTCTTAGGTTCTTCTTGCGAGTCCTACCACCGTGTCATGGAAAGAGATACATAATCAATCAGATGTTAAAGAAAAAACCCAATCCGAACAAGTACTGTATGTTACTCTCACAAGCGCTCTTGGTTCTACAGGTGCACACAAGTATCCATATTAAAAGCTATATCAGCTTTAGAAATCATGGTATGACATTATCCCTGAATGAGGTGTTTTTTCTTTTTTCTGGACAAATACCGTGACGGTGATCATAGGAATGTGTAAGCCCATGATGAAACGTCAGGATAAAATCATTGAACTTTGAAAATGATTCGCCTAAGGACCATGGCATGTAAGCGGTATTTGCGACTCCTTCACACCAACCCCAACTAGATAATTCTTTAGTATTTGCAACGCATTCTGTCTCGAGACCATATCAGAGGTTCCGCGATATATCCACTGAGTTATAGGTGATGACTGATTGAGAACGAACACAAACAGTAGCAGTAGATGATATGCTGATTGAGGTTGTAATCAGAAAAATGTACACTAGCTTCTCAGATCTCTAGTGTTACGCTATATGTTAGAAAGATGTACAGTCCATCATTTGGAATCAGATCTTTCCATTCAAGCACATACATGCAAAGGCTCACACCCATAAGTGAATCATATTTCGGCACTCTCATATCTCTAAACGAGCCACCTTCCTCGACCCTATCTGCTACAGTAAAATTACAATCTGATTTTAGTCGTCCGCATCTCGTGGTCGTGCGGTAGCGTTCTCGCTTCCCATGCCCGGGTTCCCGGGTTCGATTCCCGGCGGGGTCAGGGATTTTCTCTGCCTCGTGATGGCTGGGTGTTGTGTGCTGTCCTTAGGTTAGTTAGGTTTAAGTAGTTCTAAGTTCTAGGGGACTTATGACCACAGCAGTTGAGTCCCATAGTGCTCAGAGCCATTTTTTTGATTTTAGTCACACCCTACACATCTTGCAGCTGCACCCATTTCTACAGCTTCATGCATATGATCGCTCCAATTTAAGTCGGAACTGGGCAGAAGTAGGAGAAAGACATATCCAACATCTTCTGCACCCCATGTAGAAACAGAACGACCTGAGTTGCAGCAACAGGGCCATGTTTTGAGCATTCGGCGGAAATGCGCGCAATGTGCTACGTCCCCAGCCTAGGTACAAGTACTACAGATCCGCATCCATTCAAATCAATCAGCCAAACACGATATCATCGTTATTCTCTACCCCCCACCCCCCAACACAGAAAAATTATGAATTATAAAAGCTCATACGATTTAGAAGTCACCAAGGCACCGATGCCGCAATGACACATAGCTGCGGTAGGCATCCAGCGCGGAGAAAGACATTTCACAACACTTCCCCAGAATAGTGTAGCACAGCTTGCAGTGTCTGCGGTCTGTACATCAGTCTTTGCTCCCGTTCAGTCGCGTCATCGGCGTCTAGGTGAACATGTATTTGGACAGGAATTTCTCAGGCATCAAGTCTGAAAGGGACGTCGCCGCCTCACGCTTAAGGGATGCTGTGCATGGTTTGATGGCTGACGGCGAAGTCACTTTGTTGAGGCTTCCTGTATGCTCTACTGGACAGGGGGTGGCGGAGGGTGCTTGCGCGCGTTGACTGCATTATTGTGTGAGCAGGTCTGTAGGTTGTGCTATGCACTTAGATGTTCAGATGTGTGTGAAATCTTATGGGACTTAACTGCTCAAGTCATCAGTCCCTAAGCTTACACACTACTTAACCTAAATTATCCTGAGGACAAACACACACACCCATGCCCGAGGGAGGACTCGAACCTCCGCCGGGACAAGCCACACAGTCCATGACTGCAGCGCTGCTATGCATTATTTGGGTAGTTTTGAGTACTGGGCGTGCCTACGCATCTGTGTACTGCATTATTAAGGAGCAGTTTGCCATTGTGTGCTGAAATTATGTCGTTAAATTAGTAGTTGTTTGCGTGTCTGTAGACTGTGTAATGTGACCCCAAGCACATCAGGGTGAGAGCAGTAGGGTGTGCTATTTGAATGGATTACGAGTTGATGTAGTGTCGTCACATCTGTATACTGCATTATTTAGGAGCAGTTTGCAGGTCTGTACTGAAATTATTTCGGTAAATTAGGAGTTGTTTGCGTGCCTGCATACTGTATTGTGTTCCTAAGCACATCAGAATTAGTGTTTTGTGTCAGTGTGATACACACACTCCATCCCTAAAAAAAATGTTCGAAGATAAATACACTACACTCCTTGCTTACTCTTCTCAGCAGCCCAGCGCAGTCTGAGCCATTTTCGCGCTATTTTCACCCTCACGACCACCGTTTTGGATTATGTCACATGAGGGATAGCAGCACCCTCTGGTGGCATTATTCTGCATTAGGTCAGTTCGACTCTCAATTTCGTGGTGGAAAGATTGTCTGCAAAATAAAGACTTGTGTCCAGAGTCTTTTTCCCACCATTTACCCTCACCATCTTGGATTACGTCACAGGAGGGATGGTGGCACATTCTGGTGTTAGTATTGTGCACTAGGCCAGTTGGACTCTAGATCTCGTGGTCTGCAAAGTAAAGACTTGTTTCCAGAGTCGTTTTACCGCCACTTACCCCCACCATCTTGGGTTACGTCACGAAACGGACGACAGCGTCCTCTGCTGGTGGTACTGAATACTAGACCTTGTGATGAACACACTGTTTGCCGCCATCTTTAATAACGGTACTTGCATCATCACCTGACGTCACGGTAGTGCTCTCTGGTGGCGACTATATGAACTAAGCCAGTTGGGCTCTGGACCTCTTGGTGGACACACTGGGTGCCGCCATCTAGGATAATGGTATTTGTGTCATCACTTGATGGCATGAGATCGTCCTCTGCTGGTGGCGATCTGGGCCAAGCCAGTTGGACTCCAGACCCAGTGGCGAACACATCTGCTTGAAATTGGTTAAATAATAAAGACAAGTCCTTTTTTCCCACGAATCGTTAGGAGGAGGTTGGGTTAGTACAAGTGTCCTTTCTTTCGCGCCAGCAGTGAAATCCCAAGGACCTACCTTCCCACCAAAATTCAAACTTGGCGCCTGTTTGTAGGATGAAGTGGTGGTTGCGTGACTTAGGTTAGCCCAAGTGACCTTTCTTCCCTCCATTTTCTTTGCTTAGTAGAGATAACCGAGGTGTGGTGCATTATCCTGTTGGAATTTAAACTTTGCGCCATTTTTCTGGGGGGGGGCCACACTTTCCCGCCCAAAATTCAAACTTCCCGCCATCTTGAATGACGTCATAGCCGCCATCTTGGATGACGTCATGCGCTGTTCCCAAGTCTAGACGACGCCATCTTGGATGACGTCATTGCCACCAACTTGGATACATCTGGAAACAATGCAGAGTGAACTGATACACAGGTTGTCCCAATATTGATATGGGCTATAAAAACTGCTATTAAATTAGAAATTCTTTGATAATTATAATGATTTTGACAAACAGCGTGAACGGGGGAGGTGCCTGTAAAAGGATCTGTCTGGTTGTAGTCAGTAGAAGTGGATATTCAAAGACTTCCCATAAACAGAAAGTTAATGGCAAATGAATACTCAAATTTAGCACCTTTAACAATTTCAAGCAATTCCTTATAACACAAATATGACTCATTTTCCATAGCAATTTCACAATAACTGTTAAATCCTCTTTGAGCTCACCCTCCTGCCCCTAAATCTAAATGATGTTGTTACTTCAGATTTATGATTACATATTTCATACCTTTGAAGGATCCCATAAGCATCTTAAATAGCATCACACAATAAAGCAATTGTATTCACTTATTGATTCTTTTTTGGTAAACATTTTTGGAAAGCAGTGATCAATTAATTGTTATATTTTGACTAAAGTTCAGTCTTGATCACATCATGTATGTTTTAATAATATAGGTAACCGGTTTCGGTTCTTTCTACAAAACCATCATCAGACCCATGGCTCCCTTAGGATGGTAGGCGGAGCTCTCCTCGCTGCTACGCAGTCAACTGCGTAGCAGCGAGGAGAGCTCCGCCTACCATCCTAAGGGAGCCATGGGTCTGATGGTTTTGTAGAAAGAACAGAAACCGGTTACCTATATTATTAAAACATACATGATGTGATCAAGACTGAACTTTAGTCAAAATATAACATATTGATTCATCTATGATCCATCCTACACTTTGTAAAGTAGTCCAGTCTGAAGCTGGTGCGGAAATGCATGTTTTAAGGGTTGATGTGACACCAACAGTTCTTGTACAGTCGATCTCAACCCCATTCTGTTCACATCTTATTTCTTGAAACAGCAAGACAGACACATTAGGTGTAAGTTGCTTGTTAGTGTAGGTCTCTATCCTTCTTCAAAAGTCTTCCAAGTATAGGAAACTGTTGCTTGGAATTGTTAAATCATCCTAGTGTTGAATGATAATCCTAATTTCACCTAGGTTATTAAACATCGCTGAAGCTAAAGGTTTCTGGGACAAATACGTCCAGTATATGATTCACTCATTATATTGAAGTGGGGCTGTTAAATCGAATGACGCCATTGCACTGTTTCAACTCTATCAGATTATTCTCCCATGGTATCACAATGAGCTTCCATTGCGAAGTAGTGTACTGATAGCTGTGGGCATCGGTTTTACACCTAAACACTCAGACTGATGTTAAGTGTAGATATTCCATGTCTCTTCACCACGAAAGTCATATTTATTTTGATCCTTATCTACAACATTCAAACGGCCACAAAGGATGCTGCATGTGGCGACTATTGGGAGGTGTGTCAGATGGATAGTGTATCAGGAGGCACTCTCGCACTTCCCCACATGCCGATTCCTCAGTGAAGAGGAGGTGGTTGTAATCTGTGTACACTGGTGGGCGCAGCGAAAGAAGAGTGACTTTTAACCATTTATTTCTGCAAATACGTCTCTCCTTTACAGATGCTTTGGCTGTCCTCTGCCGCTGCTTGTCCGGGTGTGCCATGAGTGGATGCAGCCTCTTCAACCTCCGCACTCGAAGAAGATGGTGCGTGTTGTGTGGTTTACACACGCAGGCCAAGGAGGTCCTCGATCCCCTACCGTAACTGTAGCTCATCTCTGCGCTCTTAACCGTGATGATGGTTTGTCCTGTGCTCAAGAAGTGCGTCGACCATGGCTTACCGTAGGTACTGTGGATCCGCTGAAGCGTCAGGAACGCTGGTGTCCTGACCCAAGTCGGCACGGTAGGTCCCCAGGCCTTCCCACCTGCGTTGGAAGTTGTCAGCAGCGCCGAACTCGTGACTGGTGCTTACGGAGAGGAAGACATTTCTCCGGCGGCTGTTGGCGATACTGAATAGGAGCAGGAAATCTACAACAGAGTTATATCCAGCGTTAATACCATGTCAATCGAGTACACATGTCCTGTAGCCCATCGATCCTTCTGACCAACTCCCTTCTGAACTCAAATGTGTGGCTGGTCCCGGCGGAGGTTCGAGTCCCCTCTCGGGCATAGGTGTGTGTGTTTGTCCTTAGGATAATTTAGGTTAAGTAGTGTGTAAGGTTAGGGACTGATGACCTTAGCAGTTAAGTCCCATAAGATTTCACACACATTTGCACATTTTTGAACTCAAATGCTGGAGTATTTATAGTGTGAAATATCGGCTGGTGCTGACCCAACGTCACTTGTAATTACCGCATAGGCTTTCTTAACACGAATGTATCAGCGATCCACATCGCGCCCTATTTGCTTAACACATTTGTTATGCCAAAAGACTGGTCCGTAACAATATTCAGTACACCTTCTGCGTTAGCGCTGCAGCTTCTTACTTTACCTAACAAAATGGTGTGATGCTTCTCATTCGTATTTACTAACTCCTGCTGATGTTAGATACCCAGTTCGCGCTGATGATCTGCTTTCAGCCTGACCTGTTAACGTGAAGAAACGCTGCTGTTTCGTTTCGCGCTTGTTGACACTCTTGGAAGGAACACAAAGTGAATGAGGTCTCACAATTATGAAATTCTCTGGCCAGCTGCCTGATAGATGGTTGGTACGTAACAATGCTTTGAACCGTCTTCTCATTCTTACCTCTTTTTGTTTCAACATACTTATAGCTGCTGCCAACAATGATTCAATGCAATTTTTTGAAGTCCTTGAGTTTTCTTCTTCTTAAGAGGGTGAATATGTGTGTTCACAACTTGTCGATAATTTATCACTTTATCAACAGCAAATGCCATAGTTCGTTGCCGTACGCCGATTTTCCTTATTTCATGTGTTTTCTTGGCGTTATCAGCTGGAATTCGACATGCAGCATGATGTTCTCCCAAATCTTTATTTGCTTTGGATGTGATATTTTGCTCCTTGTAGGCCTAATTTTTCAGATTAATTCTTATATCACCACCTGCTAGTTGCTTCTCCAACTTCATTCCTGTGCTGCAGTAAGTGTATCAGAGGATGTATAATTTACCGATAGCTTCTCGACAGTACTACAATTACCACATATGATCCAGATCAAATGATGTACATAATGCTACTGCAGGCTTGGCAGGTTTGCATGTCTTATTATACACCCTTCTTTAGCATCCACAAGCCATTTAACCAGGATCTTATTTCCCCATCGCCTTATAACATACTCAATGAGAAACATATTTCGTTCTTCTGAGTAAAAACTACCTACTACTTCACTACTAATGCCATCCTTTAAGATGTATAGTTCTAGGTTTGTGCCTTGCACTTTGGAAACTGTAAATATATCTGTTGAGCAATTTGGCAGTTAGGATTTCTCATATGCTGTCTTGTATTTTAAGATATGCACTAAACCTTCTACATTAAATTTGTGGTAATGTGGATCCACCTTTTTAATATTATTGTGCACTGTATTTAGAAGCTTGCTATCATAATCTACAATTGGTTTCATTTTTATTGTTCCATGCTTGGTCCTGTTATACTGTCACAGTTCTAATTACACTTCGAAATTGTCGTGAAAAAACCAGCACTTGTGACGAATGTGTCCAAAAAGACTGCAGAGGAGGCGGTAGTTGAACAGGCGTTCTCCTCGATGTACAATCACGAATTGCCGAAAATCGAGGTCCTCTCCCCTCACTCCCTCCAACCACATGTGGGATGGATAGATGGAGGGAGGGTGTAAATCCGCCAGCAGCCTCGCGACACGTACTGGCCGCTGGCCGCCTTGAGACGATGGTCTTTCACCAATACAAAAGCAGGTGTAGTTAACCAAAAAATAGGAGATAAAAGAACGGCTGTCCCGAATGCATCTTGGTTGTCTAATGTATAGTAACACAGCCGCCCCTAATGGTTAGGGGGCGCATCTGTGGCGACGAGCTGTCACAGACTAGACAGGTCCCCAACGCCTCCAATAGGTCTCTCGTTCTGGGATGGAAAACACTTTTGTTTAACATGACGTAGGACGCTCCAGCTGGGACTGGGGCAGAGCCGTAGACCCATAGAGAAGTCGCCCGCAATTCTGTGCTGGACTGTTTAACATCAACTCGACTCCTATAATAAAGGAACTATTAAAAAAGGGAAAAAAACATTCGCGACAATAATAAATGTCCTCTTTCTAGGAAAATAGTCCATTTTCATTTAGTTTTATGAGAAAAATCGGTATAGTTTTTTACGTTCGACTGCACTCGCATCTCCTTACTTGGTGATGTCCAGCAAAGTGTACTGCCACTGATCACAAATGATCAGCAGAGACATACCCACCCTGTGTAAAATCAGGGGAAAAAAATTTCGACTATTTTGGTGCGAAAACTACCGATCACCACAGAATGTCCACGTTATTTCGTAATTTAATTGATCATGAGGGTCACTTTGCATGGCGAGTAATTTTTGTTTTTGTTTTCTTTGTAGTCGGATTATACTCACCAGGTAGGTCAAATGGGAATCCGTGGAGGGAACACGTTCTTTTCGAGGAACACTATTGAGTAATGACATCTGAAGCTACCCTCAGAGGTTTTCTACAGCCCACAACATACATTTAGCATAAGGACTATGCTATCAAAAACATGATCCTCTTGACTACGTTACCGTCATGGTCTTGAGTCTACAGGTACACTCACAAGCTGCTGATAGTGTTACGCTTTCTGGTAGAAATGCTGTCAGCGATTTGAAATCAAGTCTATCCATTCAACCATTTACTTGCGTAGGACCCTGTAGAGACATCTTTTAATGATTACAGACACTGATGAATCAGATTCGTGGCACTCTCATATCTCGAAATGACTCACTTTCTGTCTCTCAGGGTGCATTCTTGTCTATCACCCAAACATATGTGGCGATCCTATTAAATATACAGGTACTGGTTGATTGGAGCACGTGGTTCGTGATCGAAGTCGCTTCCACAGACTGGTGTAAAGTTTCATCACCTGTACTGTAGGGTGACCGTATCCAACAGACTATCAAGCACATGAGAGGGTTCCTGTATTGCTCCTTCATAAGCAGTTTAATACATTATTGTTTTATTTTATTTTATTTTTTATTGTAACACATGCAAACAATGCACACAGCCATACACTTTGTTTTTCTACCATGACTTAGAGAACCGTGTCAGCTGCTGCTAAACCAACATTAATACACTTTGATCCTCTGGCTGTCACAGAAAACTGAACATTGCATGGCATAAACTGTACAGCTACCACACCACAGGCTGGTAGAAATAAAACAAAGATGCGATGTTTCTCATTGACAAAAATGTGGAAGACATCGCAACATATGGAAACTTGGAGAGGCTGCAGTTTTGTAGAGCGCTTCCGATAACTATTCGAAGGTCACCTGTACAGTTAGTCTCATCTTCCCATCAAAAGGGTAGCGGATGTCTCCGTGCTCCGTTTCGAAAACCACTGTTCCTTCATTTTGCAGTCATGTACATGACTGCTGCTCCGATGTTAACTGTCGGCGGAGGGTGCTGTTCACAACACACGTGAGGTAGCACAAATAAAAAGAGGTACTGTTATCTTGTTGGTGAAAAAAAATAAAAACATGTGTATGGTATTGCAGCATATGTAAATAGGACGAGTCTGTAGGAATGAGGAACGCTTCCAAGCAACTGTATTAAGGTGATGACCTCTACATTTAATCCCATATTCCACAGTGACAAGTAGCAGATATCCATCAAGGTTCCCTCCATCTCAACAGAGTGGTGTCAGTCAATCATTATGCGGTAATCAACTGCGTACCCAGGGGACAGTTGGGAGTGGAAAGACGCCATTGATATGGAGTGATGTACTGTAATACATACCGCAGTTGCGGTGTGTATTACCGAGAAATCGGATAGAGCAATATCCCCCACATTCTGCAACCTGTTTAGAAACAGAGTGAGCTGAGTTAATGCTATAGGAGCGTGTTTTGGCCACTCGGTGGAAGTGGGAACATGTTCTCATAGCTCCACCACCCATGTAGGATGTTTAAAGTCAGCGTCAAATGAAGCCTGCTGCAGCAACACAATGACAGTATGGACAGTCACAGTGGTGTTTCTTGCTAGGAAGACCCAACATCGAAGTAGATCCATGTCCCTCATGTCTATCACCCAAACATTCTATCATCGTTATTCTGTACCAGCCAGCAGAGAAAAATTACGAACTACTTGCGCGCCGACATCGAACACATGTAACGATCCTATTAAATATACAGGTATTAATCCATTACACAGATCAGTGTAAAGTTGCATCGCCTGTACTGTAGGAGGATGACTGTATCCTATAAACTGTACAATAAGTCGCAAGAGACGCTCCCTGTGACCCTGTGTCGTTATATGAAACATTGCTTTTTCCTCTGTAGCACGGTTTGTACACTGTCATACATTTTGTTTTTTCCCATCATGACTTCAAGGTTTGTGTCAGGTTCTAAACTGACATTAACACGTTTTAATCCATTGCTTCTCGCAGAAAACTAGACGCCGCACGACATAAATCATGTTGCTACTGCTGCTACCATAACTCACCACACACACTGGATGATTTTAAATAAAAGACAGTTACAACATAAGGAAACTGCAAGCGTTTGACGGCATTGTGGAGAGTCTTCAAATTGCTGTCTGAAGGTGATTGACGACGTCTACATTTAAACTCATCTGCCACAGTGACGGAATAGCTGAAGGCTCTGCGTTTCGTTTCGACTGATTCCTCATATTGCAATCATGTACGCGATCACTCTTTTGTTGCTAGCCATCCCCAGAAGGTGTTGCCCCTCCACCAAAACTCTTTCTCCATCTCAAACAAGCGATGTCAGTCAGTCATTATGTGGTAACCAACAGCGTACCAGTGGATGGATAGGGTGGAAAAGACACCGTCGATGTACTACAATAATAAGCATCACAGTTGATAGTGCGAACAAATTCAGCAATTTTACAGTAGTTTCAACACCGACCAGCGATGCGACAGCATGTTTCCCAATTTCCGTATAATTGCTAAACTGTCCCTTCTCCACTTTGCGAGTGTCATTGCGAATGTGGATAGATGACTATGCAGTACATCCATTCATTGTTAATTCTCGAACATATACATCATCAAAGTACGAGTATACCAGACAGCACTCTACATATTTCTAGCATCTCGAGCATAGTGCATAATTTACGATCTATCTCTATGCGGATGGGAGTCACAGAGCATTCTCACAGTCTTAGGATAAAATTAGAGACTGAAACACCCCCTAGCACTGTCTCTGACCAATCCATCCTGCAGTACCATTACCGATTTAATCTGCAGCTGACCAGAAATAGTCCGCTACCACACACGCTTCGTGAATGAATGGAGCTTGCCGAGTCCTCACCCATCCAAGTGCACTAGATTTCTCAAGATGCGTCCATGTCGAGAAGGTTAGCACCCCTTATCGGTGTATAGTAGTAGATTTGAAAGTGCTGTGAGGTAATATCAGACGATTATGAAGAACAGGAAACTGGTGGTTTTTATGCAGGATGGAGCTCCAGGCGGATGGAGTATGAAGTATTTTACATTGAGAGGCACCCACATGCCTTGCTCATACTGTGGCATCAAGCTGTCAGGCCTGCAAGATGAGTGGTCTGCCAAGCGAGTGGATTCATTCTTATTTATCGAGTAATATGAACTCTCGTACTCTCAATTAAGTTACAAATTACCTTCCTGTATGAATAATACGCAACGGAAACGCACATCTGACTATCAGTAATTTACAGAAACCTGACTGTTCGCTACGCACTGGCAATACCACATTTTCTTTTTGTCTTTTATTTAACGGCTATTATCAACACGTGGCCACCGCACTGAATATGAATGGCGCACACATTATAAATTCGGGACATCATGACAACATACAATTCGAAGGAAAAGTCCACCAATCTTTTTCTTTTCACTATCTTATTTATTCCGATAAATTCTATAACCTAAACACACAAATTCTATAACCTACAACAATAACACATGAGAAATTCCGCCCAGTGGCAATGGCTTTACATTGGTGATTCTCTACCTTATGGTCTCGTAATTATTTAACGCTACAGTGCACTTTCTGGATAGGATGGTGGATCTTTTATTATATCTCACACTTCGACTCTCACAATCATCATCACAAAACTTTCCTCCAGATCGAGCGGTACAGAAGGAACAAGCATAACCCACTAGTCTTTTGAAACTACCTTGCTACTCTCCCATGCAAACCACACATACCCAAATTACATGACATACACCACACTACAACATGGAATACAAGACAATAAATAGTCACAACACTATCACTTTCAGCTTTCCCACTTCAATTAGTATTTATCCCAGTTTCACACGACACTGCCCCACTTCGTAATTCTACTTTCCTACTATGAACTCTGGAGATACAAGCAAGTCTTCCTGTGCAATGCAAGCCATGTGGCGTTGCTGGATAGACGGCTGACTCACCTTGCTTTTCTCTCAGAGTATTATAGTTTGAATCAAGCGTCACACGGAAACATATCTCGCAAGGTAATATTAAGAACATATTCATCACACACACGAGTCCTCAACTGATACCATGGACGAGTACTTCTCTTTATCCTTTGTCTCATGCACAGATTGAGACTCACACAGTACTCACCACGTGGAAGTACTCATCTCTAATTTCAAGTCCTGCACACGCCATTTCTTAAATATTTCAGCTTATAGTACACACGCTAGTAATTCAGCTTAACTTAAGCACACGGAAGTATTTCAACTTATTGCTACACGTGGTTTCATTGTGACCGTTGGTCACTTCCGAAGATTACTACGATCCCATTAATATTACCTGCCTGACATTTAATTCTCCCCACAAAAGTTCCTGAAATAGAGAAATTATTATTTCAAACTACTCTTAAATATTCCACATGCATACCTTGTCTCCACTCTTTTGTCTCTACGGGGCACAACTAAGGCAGGTCTTAACAGCACAAGATCCAGCGGCAGAGTGCTGAAACATGGCCGTTCTTCCGGTCATCTCGCACCTCTGTCGAGGTGGGGGAAGACCATGCTAGCGTATTGGTCAGCCACATTTCAGGCGCTCAAAGCTCCGGTAAGTTTCATCTCTTTGGTTCCACTAAAGGTGGCCAAAGGATCGTCTCAAAGATGATCATATGTTCACATTCACTATCTGTGGTTAGCAGACGACCATACATTCATTCATTTCACAGATCTCACCCAACTGGATGTAGGGATTTACTATGTGGGAGTGCACATGTGTTCAATTAAATAAATAAATTGTCATTCTTTCCCACACTGATATCCGGATTCGCTGTATTAATTGAAATTGAGTTATTTTTACAAAAAATATGTTGTTCAGACAAAAATAATGAAGTATGTTGTACCTATTTTCAATGTCGGGCGGTACTGTACCCTTTCAACATAAATCAACTACGTTATCAATTTTAAAGTATCGTCCTAGTGTCTGGGATCAGTACCATGAGGGTATTGGTAAGAGGAAACTTAAACACACACACACTCCTAAGGCTACAGGTTCTTCAATTAAAGTAGGCTATAATGTTAGATCGCTTCAGTTTCCGACCTATCAGTCATGTGAAATGCTGCACTGTTATCATTCCATTGTAAGAAATATATTTCCTGTGCGTGACATACATACTTCCTGCAGGTTTCTCTGCCACAAACTATGGTAACAAACTGTAAAATGAAAAACTCCCTGCCGGCCGTTGTGGCCAAGCGGTTCTAGGCGCTTCAGTCTGGAACCACGCTGCTGCTACTGTCGCAGGTTCGAATCCTGCCTCAGGCGTGGATGTGTGTGCTGTCCTTAGGTTAGTCAGCTTTAATTAGTTCTAAGTATAGGGGACTGATGACCTCAGATGTTAAGTCCCGTAGTGCTCATAGCCATTTGAACCATTTTTTTTGAAAAACCCACCATCTTACAATATCGATTCTGTGTGATACGTGCACAATGTAGCTTTCCAGATATGTATAGCACCCACTGTTCACATCCGATCACAGTTCAGAAATTATACTATGCTATATAAAATGATCGTTAGTCACGGAGAAACCTCTTACAAGGAAACAGATAAACGCATAGCAGCAGCATCCGACATGTGAAATTACACGTCATGCCGCCGCTAACTCTGTAAACAGGACATCTGTCAAACAGATGTATATGTGGGAATTACTGTGTCTCACAAACAACTATCGTTAACTTAGGATCATCTAAGTTTCGAAAGTAAAGTATCAATTTTATACACAAGATGCGACATGGGAATGGAGTACATCGCATAAATCTTCGTTCGTTTAGAGGAATCTGTCGAAACAGCATGGTCACGTTTCATCACACATGAGATGGAAGTCCTCTGATGACGGAGAGGTTTGCTGTTAACGATCGCAAGTAGACAGTGCTCTAAGTCAAATACAGACCACATGGTTGTATAAGAGTCAAATGCCGGCTATGTCACGCGGCAGATCCTGACAGAACAGCGGGAAAAATGGTCAAATGACCTCCGCCAACATCTCCGTCCCTCTCTAGAATGCATCATCAGTCTGCCATTAAATCGTACCTCGTTACAGCTCCATCTCAATCAATCACCCCGTCCACTCTCTGTTATCCTTTAATGCAGATGCAAGTTAAGTTTAGAGGCAGATGGTTCTCTGTTTTCCTGAAAAGCGTCAAATACAGTAGTCAACTCGCGTGGATCACTGTTACCTCAATAGACATGCAGTAGATCGCTGCCTCCAAGGAAAAAAGTGACTCTTTCCCTGCCCCCTTCGCTTTCGTGTCGACGTTTTGTCGGATTCCTCTTGCTGTCACATGTTTGTTCCCATGTACAAGAATTGTTCTCCGCCAACCAAAACATACGCAATTACTTCCTCAATTTCCCCGCATTTCAGCGTATTTTCGCTCAATTTACGCGGTTTTTCCATCATTTTTCGCAATTCTATCGATTTTTTATGTCACTTCTACCCATGCGATCATGACATAATCTCTTGTTCCGTGATCTAAAACTGTTCGTAAATGTAGTACAGCTGCCAACACCTAGTGCAAAGCTGATCGGGAGACGTACTATAGCACTGTACTCGATTTCATCCAGTCGCCTCCACCTGCATATTCCACATTTGCTGTGCGTTTTCTCTGTTTTCTGCATGTCTGTGTATATGCATGTGTCGCGGATGACACCGTATTCTTCCTCTTCATATGTTCAAGCATTAATGCACGCTTCCATTCTTCATGCAGTGAGCTGGGGATGCACTCTTCGACTGAATGAGCGCATGTAATACAGCTATTAAAACTCCCCCTGTCTGGCAATAACATCTCACTTATTGAACACATGCTCCTTCCACACCGACAGCTCAACAAGCACTGATAATCTCAGTCTCTTGTGGTGGTAACACCACACTAAGCCATGAATCCTGTAGGTAGATAATAATTTTAAATAAATTTCAACAAATTTATACAAATTTAAACAAATTATATTCGAATTTAATGACATCATGAGCAGTCTCTAGTGGGGGCAACACCATACTAACTCCCCTCAGCTGCAGGAGTAAGCTCTTAGAGCAAAATTCGCTCCAAAATTCGAAACTCCCGCCCATTTTCCAAGACGATAGCGCCCTATCATGCAAAAAGTCGGGAAGGGGGGTGGGGGACTGCCAGGCGACCCATAGAAGCACATAATTCAATTTCCTGCCAAAATTCTAACTTCCTGCCAGGGGGGATGTGGCAGGGGCTTCCCACTTTTCCGCCAAAAGCCGACATCTTGGATAACGGTACTCGCGTCATCATCTGACATCACGGCCGCCATCTTCGATGACGTCATCGTCGCCATCTTGGATAACGGTACTTGCGTCATCAGCTGATGTCACAGCCACCATATTGGATGACTACATGCGCTGTTGCCAAGTTTACAGGCCACCATCTTGGATGACGTCATTGCCGCCATCTTGTATGACATCAATGCCACTATCTTGTATACATCTGGCAACAATGGAGAGTTTGGTGGATCGAACTTTGTTCCACTGCTGCTATGCTTAGTCAACAGATGCTGCAAAAGACACTGTTAAAAGGTGTTAGTGTGATGTCTCCTGGGAGGGAGGTAGCAAATTTTTTGTCTAGTGTATTTTTGTTTTGCTCACTTGTAATAACTTTTCTGGAAACTGAAAAAATCCCATATAGGAAACAACATAGTTCTGAAAGAACTTAACATTTGAAATTCAAATAGCTCCATTCGTTTATGAGATCCTGAAGGTTGTAGAGAGCAGAACTCGTGTTGATGCCATATTTCTTGTATTTCAGAGAGCTGTAGGTTACGTTTATACTGTAGCATTCCTGGTCACTCTTGGTACATCTCCCACTGCTCGCTGGGAGTATTTACCTTGCAGCTGTTTGTATCACTAGCAGAGAGCTTTATTTGTAGTGAAGCGAAGTATATAACATGTGACGATAGTGATAGTGCTTTGTTCACTACAAAAATGTGGTTTTTGGTGTGGAGAAAGAAGTGAAGGTATGTAGTGCATCCTATGAATGTAAAAGATCCACACTATCCACACTACAGATACCTACACCAGTTTAATAAACAACACAGGGCCCTTTCTCATACAATTACCAATGTCGTAACAAACTTTCCAATACATTTTAAATATTATCGAACTGCAAACAGCTGAACAGGGGAAGATTTGGGCCAAATTTGTTAATACAATTTCTCTAAACGAAATACTGGTGCTCACTCTAAGGTAAACTGGGTCAGTTTTTATGTACTACTGCTTAATGTATTACATGTGTCACATGTAGGTTCTTGCGTTGAAACAGTGGTGGTAATTTTAAAAAATATTACGTCTAGTTATTAACAACAGATGCTATTTAATTTTTTTTTCCTTCGGTGATTTTAAGAACTATCCTACTAAGAAGAAATGACATTAAAAATAGTTTTCTGATAGTTTTATTTTAATCAGTTTAAATGTAAAAAACTATTTAGTTCTTTTATAAGTACAGTTTAATGTTGTCCATGACATTCACGAAACTTGCTTCAATACAATCTGGACGGTTGTAGTCCCTATCACCAGTAATTTTATGTGTCTCACCTTGATGCGGTGTATGTACAACTAAAGCTGTACAATATTTCTGACTAAGCACTGTTTCCAGTGGAAAACCGCTGGATCCATGGTGACTGCTACTGTTAAATGCTAATGTCAAAGGATAAATATCTGTACACTGCACAATGTGCATTATTTCTAGTGTTGTCTAATGATCCATACATTCGTTCCATAACAAGCTTGTGTGTTTCTATTCTGAACGATGTTTCGCAGGAGCAATTTTTCTATTTTTTTTTCAATAGATTGGCGAACGATATTTTGGTTATACAAGCATATATCGTGTTAATTGCTTCGCCAAAAAAAATTATGCTCCCAAACGTTTGTCATTTAGTACATCTACCACCGCAGCACATAGAAATAGCGAATTCGAGCTTCAAAACAAACGAGGAACGACAAGCTAGCAAGGAAGTAGATTGTTTACGAATTGCACACACGTGCATCAGAATCTCGATATCAACATACGGCAAGAATCTAAAGAGAACGTGTAAGTGTTGCTGGGTCATGTGCATCACATTCACAAGGCCAACATTCTGCAAGAAATGAATCAGATTGTTTACGAATCCCTTATACACGAGAATCACACTCAGAAGATGGACATACTGCAACAATCAAAAAAGAACGTTTACGTGCTACCCAAATGCGCACATCAGAATCAGAAGACCAACATGCAGCGAGACTCGAAAGATCACGTTCACGAGCCACTGGATCACGCGATCAGTCAGAAGACCAACATGCAGCGAAAATGGGAAGAGAACGTTCATGGGGTACTCGTTCTCAACGAACAGTACATGTTCATTTGAATCTTGCTGCATTTCAAGTTGATATTATTTACAGTAACAGTTTACATCCCAGTGTAAATTTCGGCAAACTGGAGAAAATGTGTGGGCATTGCGATTCGCTTAAGTTCAGCAGAAAGCTGGCATGCATCCATAAAGGTTTACACTTGTTCAGGAACTTAATGTCAGTGACAAAGACAAATGCATTCCATTTTGCCTTTGATTTCTGCAATTTGTTGTTCAGAGACCAGAAATACTGCAGTACACATGGTTCAGTGATGAGGCGTGCTTCCACCTGTCTGGCTACGTAAACTCTCAAAATATACATTTGTAGTGTAATGAAAATCCACATGCACTGGTCCAGCAACCCCTGTATTCACAAAAAATTGGCGTGTTGTGTGCAATATCATAGCGTCGCATCATCTGCCCAATTTTTTTCGAGTTTACTGTGATAGTGCAGTTTACATCCAAATGTTTCGATAATTTGTGAACCAGTTGGACAATGAAGAACCTACCTTTGGCTGCTATCAACAGGATGGCGCCACATGTCACATGTTTCGACTGACAGTGGCTGAGGCTGAATCATTTTTTCCCAGCAGACTGATTTCTAAGGTACTGTGGCACCCAAGGTAACCTGATTTAACACCACCTAACTTTTTCCTCTGGGGCGGCCTAAAAGGCAAGGTCTACAGGAACAAACAACACAACTTGGAAGATTTACGAGAGAACATCATTCGTGAAATCCAGGCAGTGACACCAGAGGTTCTGGCAGCAACATTCGAGAATCTGCAGTGTCTTGTTCAACTGTGTTTAGAAGTCAAGGACGGTCACTTCCAGCACCTTTTGTGATTCACTTTTATTTCCCCATGACCAAGGTATGACACATTCATTTTATTTCATTTCCTGTTTTTTATGCAAAGCCTGTAAGTGAATTTAAGCAAATATTGGTTCGTGGGGCCTCTTTCGAGTGGAACGTCCTGTTCTTTATGAGTGACATTGATGGACAAGTTGATCCATGCTAGGATACAGTTTCAGTCATCGAACGCCACATTATATTCTATTTGCAAACCTTTTTCCAAAAACACAGTGCATTGTAAAATTATTCAAAGCTTCAATTGTAACTTACCAGAGGATAATTAGGCAATTCAATTAAGAGCCTACAAAACACAACTTGCACAACAAGCTGCAAGCTACAACACACCTACCATCAAACAAGTTGCGACTGTCATAACTGGCGAAGAACGTGATATGCATGGTATGCATGATTCCTCAGCGACAGAATTATACGGTTCAATGTGTCGCTGAAACCCACCGATCATAAAGATGCTCTGCAGTATCCAATAATTTCTTCGAAAGGGCAGGATGGATATCGCTTCAGTAGTATGCAAACAAATTTAATTACAGGTAAATACAGATATCTTTATTAAACGAAGATTTTATTTTCTTTTTACCTTTCAAACATTCATAAGTGTAATTTACATTTTTCTTCTTTTTATTTTCCTTTATTTTTACAGGTGAGCAACTCAATACAAAAGTATCTGCAATGAATTATTATTACTACCGCATAATGATGCAGCAGAATGGAAAAAATTATATTCTGCAATGGCATTAACTATTTCATCAGCAGGTGATAGACACGTACGCCAAAAATGTGTCCGAACGTTCGTTATTCATTCGCTTAAATCAAACATCGTTGTGTTCCTACTTAAACAAGATAACTCTTTCAAATTTCAAACGATATTTCCATAATTACTTATTGTGTGGCAGCAATTTGCCGGGTAACAGCTGATATTATATAAAAACCAGTTGTTGTAAGTAGATAAAATAAACAGTAGAAAGCAAAAGAATTTTATTTTATTCTCATTTCATGTACTTGGCAACAGGTAACTTATATGTAAGCCTAGCAGGAGAATTTAGAGTAGGGGTAACTACTGTTTCTCTGATTGTCAAACAGTTTTTACCAGTGTTGTGGCAAATCTTACAACCATTCATTATGATGCCATCATCAGCAGAAAAATTCAAAGGAATAGCTAACATGTTCAACAAGAAGTGGGGGTTCCAAAATTGTGTAGGTTCCATTGATGGGAGTATATCTAAATTCTAAGCCCTGAGTGTTCTGGCTGCATGTTCTTTAGTTAGCTACTTTTAAATAGTTCTGTGGGCTGTGTGTGACACAAATGTTAAGTTCACTTCTTTTGGCATCGTAGTATACAGGAAACAAATGGACGGAGGCACTTATAGGATGTCTATTTTGCGCTACAAAATATTAAAATGTATGCTTCACGTTCTTGAGGATGACTTCATCCCAGGTAGCCTTCTTTGTCTTTATGGGACATGAAGAATAACCCCTGCTCAGACAACTGTTGAAACCTAAATCCTAAATTTAAGTAGTAAAACACTTTTATTAGAAACTGTAAAAGTTTAGAGGAAGCATTTGATGCTGCTATTGCAAACATAGCTGTGTTAATGTCTGTTGTATTGATGAACAAGACTGCACAATAGTTAACTGCTCCTCTTCAGTCCATCTTTGGAACTAGAGAATTGGCATGAAGCTCATACTTGGCTTTACGTTATAACTTCTAACATATGTAATATTTCATGTATGATATTTTATGTCCTCCAATAACATATTATTTGGTGGACCATAATACATGTGTTGTGTGTAAAATTGCAAAGTAAACATGAAGAAAAGAATACAATTTAGGAAGTAGATCATAGCTGAGTCAGGCACTGGTGGGCATGGATGTTTTAAGTTACAAAACACAATACAGCTGTTGTATGTTGTGAGGCGAACCAGTCAGCCAAGTTGTGGAAATAGTTGATGGATGGAAGATGGTGGAAGCCTTTCCACTCCAGCAACCACAGAAGCGATTAGTATACTTGTCACAAGGCATAGCAAAGCCTGGAGAAACAAATGAGGTCATACCAGAGACTCCAATGTGAGTGGTTGAAAAACATCATCAGCACAGAAAAGTAAACATCTAGCTACAAATACATCATCATCCATACCAGACACATCTGAAGAAACAACTAAGGATGCATCAAAGATGCCAGTGCATGTGGATGAAGCAACATCAGCAGAGGAAAGGAAATAGTCAGCTATGGATGTGGGAGGTAGAAGTACAAGATTCAAGAAACCCAAATATCTTGAGGATAATGACTATTTATATGTACACATAGAGAAGAAAAGATAATAGTAAATAAAGTCACAAGGATAAATAATCTAAGTATTTTACTCCAAAAAGTACAATATGCAACTAGGAAATTGAAAGAAATAGAAGTACTAATAGTTCCGAGCTGTTAGAGATTTTTATAATGAGCAAACATAGTCTCAAGTAAAATGAAATCAATATGTGCAGCATTACTCAAGGATGTAGCCAGGATTTCGTTGGAGGGTGGCAACCAATTTGCTAAAGAGGACCTTAAAAAGGCTGATATTTCTGTTTATTCTGAAAATAAACATATTTATTTTCTAATTATGTGTACAAAATTTTTGGGTTGCCTTCATACAAATAGTATTTCGTCTATAAAATTTAGAAAGAAAAACTTTTCTTAATAAGTACAATATACAAGGGTTGAAACTTAAATAGTGGCATCTATTTAGTCACAACCGATACAAAAGAGTTACATGTTTGCACCTGTTATTGTCCAAAGTAGTCACCAGTGTTGTGTAGAGCCCGTTGCCAGTGATGTGGAACATGTAGTATACCGTTAGCCGAGCATGTTCTGTCGATGATGCGAATGGAGCCGTCTGCAGCCTGTCGAGTCTCTGGAACAGTTCTGAAGTGAATGCCATGAAGTGGTTCCTTCATCTTTGGAATCAAATCAAAGTCACAAGGACTTAAGTACAGGGAGTATGGTGGAAGGTACTTCCCAGTCCCATCGACTGAACAGTCTTCTAAGATAATGTTCACTATCGTTGATCAAAAGACCCTTAAAGTTAGGTTGAATAACTTATAATGTTAAAGGGTTCAAATCTATTTTGACAATAGCTATCTTTCTCTTATTACAGTCTTATATTTAATTTCCATCTTATCTGAAACCACACCAGAACTCCTTCAGGAGGAAGTACCTCAAGTTTCTCAATTCAATCTCAAATTAAGTATCTTTCATTTCATTAAAATTCTTCACTTTACTTAAGTGTCAAGAACTCCTTTTTAAATTATTATTTCAACAGTCAACTTAAAAACTATAGCAAAAAATTTATTTATAAAACAGAACAGTATACACAAATACTATAAGCTACAGCTTTGGGATTTTAACATTGGTTCACACATTGATTTGAGCTAAACTTGTTATGTATGATATGTGACAAGTGAGTTTGTGTCTATCAATGATAATATGGTTGTATAGTCTTTGATGCTAATGAACTCCTCTGTGATATACTGTACAATATACGTTATTGCTTATATGACATATACTTGCAAATGTGTTAGAGTTGTGACCGTTAGACTCTCTGTTTCAAGGATATTATGAACAAGACTTTTCACAGTAGAATATGTTTCTTACAGTAAAAGCTGAAGACATGATATGTGCTGCTCCGCAAGTGAATCATCTCCATGCATAGATACATTGCATAATACGACAGTTTCCACCAGCCTTCCAATGTAAATATCGCTGGTCTACACATATTGTCGAAATCTTACACAAACCTACATTATAATTAAACACTGTGTGCCCAAAAAATAAATAACTACTCCCCATACCAAGATAAAAATACTGTTACAAAAATAATGAATAAATATTACTTGTGTAATTGTTTGTGTAACTTTAAAAAAATTTCAATTTCAAGATAATAATAGAACATCTTAAAACGGTTTAGTTATTATATTAGTACAAAGCGTTAATAGATTGTGGTGGAAAGGGAAGGGGAAGGCGAGGGTGAGGATGCAGAGCACAGTCAGCTCTGACGAAATCAGACAATATATTGAAAAAAATATTTTCGAAACAAACGAACTATAGAATATGGTGTCATCACATATTGCTTCTGCTTTCCACAAACCCCTCTCCATCATAACTGGGTTATAAACCGAGTACCACAATGGGCGATATTTTGCCATCTGGGCTATTAATGATAGGATGTTGAGAAAATTTTTTAAATAAATGCAACCACCAATCCACTTACAGGCAACTCTGAGTGCATTTTTAAGCAATGATTTTAATTTAATGTTGTTTTGTTTACCACTCCACTGCCTTGCGTAATACTGAAGTATTGCAACCCCTGAGTTCTGCCAGTCTCCAAATAACGACTCCAGAGTTAACATTAAATTTTTATTAATAGGTAATTAGGCTATTACAGTAGCTTGTATATATTTTTATCTTACCACAATGCTAGCGCATGAGTCAAAATTTGTTTTCCTCTTTTTACTTGTTCCAAACATACCTGTAATTAGAAACTATTGCAGCAGCACACAGAAAAAAAGCAATAAACAGCAGCCTTTCATTAAATTGAACTAAAAGTAAGAACTGAACTTATGAACAAAACAACAACTGAGCTCAAGTAAGACCAACAATGTGCAGTAGTTGGTCTTGCATAAAGTGTGGATGGGCGATAGCTGATAGTGTTACCAATACATCGATAATTTAAATCTATCGCTGGCCTCATTGGCTGTTTACAGTGCGTATCCCTTTTTTGTCATATGATTGTAAAGCAGAATATCTTTCAATTTCACTATATGGCACCCAGGTCATGTGTAGTTTCGTGTAGGTTATGGATGGGCAAATAGTGGCCCGCTAGCCACATGCAGCCCTCTGTGACTGTCGGAAATATCGATCTTGAACTGAAATTTCCTTTCTGTGCGTGACTAAGGATGGCCATGTTAATATGCATGCGGAGTGTAGCTAGTGTTCATGCCAACCAAATCGACATCTGATGCAATGGCTGAAGAGAGCTACTGTAAAGGCATTTAATATGGTCGTTCCCATCAGCAACTGTGCTGAGAGCCAACTAGTTTTGATCTGATTTATCTCTATTTTGTCTGTGCAACAGCGAAGGTATGAATTGCCAACGTTAATGAACAATTAACACTCTGAAAAAAGGTAAGGTCTGTGGTGAATGTCGTGTTTCTATTGAAGAGTGGACAAACACATATTTTTGATAATATAAGAAAGAAAACAATGTATTGTTGTTTCAGAAATATAGCCATATTTGAAGAGTACAATCTGAAACGACAGTACAAAACAAAACTTTGCTAATTTCCCAGCAAACTTTCCAAGGAAGAACCCAAAATGAAAGCAGCGGGTTGTGTGTAAACCCTGAGAATCAAAAGCACATCATTTATAATACAATCAACACTTCAAAATAGCGTGACAGATGCAAGTTTCATGGTAGCCTATAATGTAGCCAAATGCAATGAGTGTTTTTCGATTGCGAGTTTATTAATCAGTGCTTGTCAGTGTGTACAAGCATGTTATATCTTGATGCTACAAACAATTTGGAAGCATTTCACTGTCAAGAAGGTCTATAGTGCAGCTCACTGATTCACTTAGTGACGACCTCACAGAACACGCAGTTGACGAAGATCTTGTCATCACAGAGTAATTACTTGGCACAGCAGGAATAAAAGATAGAATGACTGATTATAAATTGGTTGGGTGTGCTGTGAATTGTGTAGATAAAAATAGTAAGCATTACCACACAGCCAAAGCTTTCAAGAATGTAGATATAGTAAGCTTTTTCAAAAAAAGTCACAGGCACACGTGATACAGACAGTGATATCTTGTCATTTCATTGTATTCTGTATCAGGAGAAACTGTGTATAGCTGCACTGGCCTTCAAACACTTGGTAGATCTTTTTGTTGCTGTGGTGAACACAATCAGAGCAGGGGAACTCCACCATCGACAGTTCACATCTTTTCTTGGGGGTGTGGAGAAAGGGTATGAAGACGTTATTTATCATAGTGGTATGAGGTGGTTGAACTAGGCAAAGTGTTTGAATGAATGGGCATTGCAGAATGAAATCCTCTTATTTCTGGACACAAAGCAAATGTCTCATGCATTTGTTACAAAAGTAGAATGTGACAGTGGAACGCTGGTATATTTGAGATTTTGAATGAACTGAATGTGACATTTAAGTGAAAGGAGTTGCTTGCACATGAAATATGGAAGCATATAAAACCATTCAAAGCAAAACTATATCTATTAGCAAGGCTAGCAAGTGGAAGAAATTGCCATTTCTCTTTACTAGGAAAACAGAAAGTGTCTCAAAGTGTTTCTGCTAAGATTAGGGATCATCTGCAGAGTCTGGAGGATGTTGCCACAAGGAGGTTTCAGAAGGTTAAGATATCTGAGACTCAATTCAATTTGCTATCTTATCCCACCACTGATGATACTGACACAGCACCTGAGGGGCTCCAACCTGAAATTATTTACAAACAATCAGATCACACTGAAAGAAATATTTTGTGCTGAGACTTTTTCAAAACTTTGTTTGATGAAAAATGTTCACGTAAGAAGAAATTTTCTGGGAAAATGTTGCCTATATTTGAGTCTACATATAATAGCAACGAAGTTTCTCTTGCTTGTAGGTCAACAAGAGTTAACCAGACTCTCGTTGATAGACATTAAATTACAGACTGTGATAAGAACCTTATCAACCAATCGCACTACTGATTTAAAAAGAATTAGGAAAGGGTGAAAGAATACATTTGTCTCATTAAACTAATTCTAAAATTAAATATGATTGCAACTGTCGAGGATACGAAATTAGCACAATAAATAAACTGAATAAACCAGCTTCTATTTTATTTTATTTATTGATTTTTTATAGTACAATTTGCACCTTTTCTGAAATGGAAAGCTAACTAAAGAATGCAATCATTTAAGAGGTGAGGCCCTCCGCTCACCTCCACTTCCACAACTCACCCATCAAGATAATGCAATTGCCCACCCCTGATTTGGGTTAAAGGGGGGTCATTATCACCTGGACCCCTCCTTCGGCTACATCCTTGCATTACTGCTTACAAAAGACTAACGTATTTTATGTGGACTCGGACATAAAGGAGGTGCAGTTAATATCAATATAAAAAATGAGGTTACAGACACTATTTCATGGATAGTCAGAAACAGTAGAAAAATGGTCTTTGCAGCAGTAGCTATACAGAGATGGGTAAATGGAAAAAAGAGCCTAATATTATGGCTGTACAGATCTCATGGCTGTCAGGTAAGAAGTTATCTCAAGGAACTGGAGAAAACACTAAAAAAGGTTGCCAGGGAATTCATTTGCGTAATAGGAGTAGCTAATATTAGTATTAATACTCTTACAAGACAGTGCACTTTCAGTAGATATGTATGATCTGATCAGAATTGATATCTAAGCATAGAAGTGAAAAACCTCAAAGGTGCTGTTCTGCTTCAGAAAACTTGACAGATCATGTCATCATACACATACCTCAGTCTTATATGTAATGTACAGGTTATTAGATACCGTAATTTCAGACCATTACGGACTGTTACTAGAAACGATGAACAACTCAGAACACAATGAAGTCACGTTTTAGGAAGTGAGGTAGATGAAAGAAACTAATCTAGATGTATTAAATGTTATTCTTAGATCAGAAAAATGAATAATGTCTCTATGGCTAAAGGTTGGGAACTTTCTGTTCTACTATAAGCTGTTTCATAAATACCATATTCCCCAAGAAAACCAAAAACATAGTGAATAAGTTGGGTAAGGAATAGGTCACATCAAACATTAGAAGAGCATGAGAAAACTGAATCTTTTTATGTGTGGTACTAAAATATGAAAACTAAAACAATAATGAAGTTTACAGGACAGGAAATAGGCTTATTGCAGACTGTTAAGAGAAAGCAAATCTATGTACTTCAAAGTATGTAATTAAAATTCACATAATATAGCAAAGACTTTAATAAATGTAGGCGAAAAGAAGCACAAGCAACGGAAACATAGTTCTGGTACTAAGAAAGGAAGGAAAGGATTTTTCAGTCCCATATAAAGTAATTTCCATTTTAAATAATACTACACCTCTTTATTAAACAAAGTAATGAGACAAAATCTCACAAAAGACAAAATTGTGGAAAATAGTGTAAGTGTAACAGAATGTTTATTCCTTTTTTTCTATAAGTAAGTAGGAGATAACAAAAATAATCTTCAGAATGCAAACAAAAAGCACAGACAGATTCGATGATATGCCTACAAGAATAATTAAGTACTGCTCAAAACATTTAGTAGAGAAACAAATTTTTAATAAGCAAGTCTCCAGAAGAAGGAAGATTCCGTGAATTCCTTAAAGACAGAAAACTGATTCCTGTATAAAAAGGAGGCACCAAACATGATTACATAGCCATCACTATAAACTTAGTGTTGTCAAAAGAAATAGAAACATTAACAAAAGATTTCATAAAATGTAAGAACATCCTAAGCAATACATAGGTCAAACAAGCCAGCAACTGCAGCTTTCGTAAGACAAAAAATTAACCCATTAAATGACCAAAAAAGTTTTAAGGTTTGTTCCTAGATCTATCCAAAGCTTTCAACATCATGATATAGTGTTGCAGAAGGTTTGTCAACACAGCTGATATTATACAGAAAAAGACATCATGTGGCAACAAAAAAAGGATGTAAAAGAAAATTATATAGATCCATTCTAAATTTCAGCAAATTAACTATGATGTGCCTCATGGGTCAGTACTCGGCCCACAGGTTTTCATTATTTGCATAAATGATATGAATATACCAGAGGTGAAAATATCATCGTATGTACTGATAACGTACCTCTCATACCTGCAGATGGAACTGTGAATGAACTCGAGAAAAGACATGCTACGGTTTTAAAAACGCGTCCCAATGTTCCAATAGTAAAGACTTTTTAATAAATGGAACTAGCATGTGCAGGTCCATGCTAGCAGAAATGTTCACACTGAAAATATCAGTCTTCATTTTAAACAACCATCTACAAAGTCTTGGGTGCGGTAGTAGATTGAACTTGTCTTGGGAAAATCATGTAGGTAATATAATGACAGTTTGGAAGTACATTGTATATCTTACAATAAGCTATCATATGATTTAAAGAATATAAAAGTTGTTGTAATTCAAAGAAAAACTAAAATGTCTCTATAGCGCATCAGAATACATAGACAAACATCACGCCAACTAAACACAAACTTATGTGCTTATGAGCAAATGTGATTAAAGCGAAGACAACATGTAGAACACTTGTTTGAATCAAGTTTTTCAGTTTCTTCAAACTTGCTTTATGTAATTCAGTCTCAAAAAGCAAATGTAACTCAGTATAACAAATTTCTTATGTTATCCAGTTTTTTCATTGACCTTATCTTACACACCTCTACTGTAAATAATGCATATGTGTAAGTACAATGTTGCCATACATGAAAAGAAGTTTGTCTAAGGATCAATGAATAAAATATTTCTTAACAAAGTAGCATAGACTCTAAAGAAGCTACTAGACAGCAAATTTTAAATGGTAATTGAATCTTGGTTACAAAGAAATGCCTTCTATAAAATTAGACAATTCACATAGAATTATTTAAATAATCCAAAAATTAAACAAAAACTGAAATTAATGTTATATATAACGTAAGCAGTGTAATATTTCAGTATAAAGCGTTTTCTGTAAGCATTGAAATATGTAAGTAAAAATAGTATATGTAAGTAGTGTAATATTTCAGTGTATTTGCAGACTGTACGGTATCTAGGGAAGTCGTCTGTTTACTGAAAATGTCTCTTGAAACAGTGACGTCATTAGACAAGTAAACTGAAATCAGAAATAAAACTTATTCTGCTTAGCACTCAATGCTATTCACCAATGTATAAAAAACGGATTTTTCATATTATTTTAGCTATTATAAGTCTAAATAGACTTGTTTGGTGTATTTAATTGCATTACTTACACCCAAAATAATATATTACTTTTCTTAAATAATTAATTTGAAAAAAAACTACTCTTTCATCACACAGGTCTGGTACTACAAATGCAATATTTATCAGCCATGGCATAGGATGAGAATCACTTTGCAGGAAGTTCCGTTCTGAATCGGTAGAAATTTGATGATTTTAGACCTTTACAGTTTTAAGCCTGGTCCACAAGCAACGATCTGTATGCGCAGACATCGGCGCAGATGTCTGTACATGCAAAAGATCGCTGCAAATGTGCTGTGTTCACACGACACAAACCCCAATCTACTACTCGCCCACCATCTGTCGGTGTAGAAAAGAAATATCAGTGGCAAGCGACTACGCTCCCTGTAAACGTCAAAAATTTAATTCAGTTATTTTGAAATAGAGAAATGGAGGAAGTTCTGTTGTGGCCTGCGTTCGCAACTTGTGTTGCAAAAAACATTCAGACCAACTGCAGGAAACAGAGAAAGCGGTCAAAATGGTGTAGACAGTGGCTGTTAAAGCGAAAGCAGTTTCCTCATGTAAATTTACTGCGAGAGTTGCAGGGCGAACCTAACGACTGTCGAAATTATTTGCGGATGGATGTCGAAACTTATAATTATCTCTTAAAGCTTGTAACCCCTCATATTATGAGAAAAAATTGAGAAGGGCAATTCCTCCTCATGAACGGCTGGCGGTAACATTAAGATTCCTAGCAACAGGAAGGAGCTACACGGATTTGGAATTTTCAACTTCAATATCGAAACAAGCGTTGAGTGAAATAAGACCTAACACATGTGAAGCTGTTTACGCTGTCGTGGAGGATGAGTTCATGAAGGCAAGTCAAGTAAATTAAGTCTGTCAAGTTACAGATAATATTTTTGGTGTTGTAGACGTGTTTGAAACACAGTAGGCCTATATTATTAGCGATTATATACCTACATGGCCAATGAGCTATGGTTTACTTTGTTTCTGAGTAGGCCTATTCAGTTCGCTACTGTGTAGAAGCAACCTGTTACAAACTTTTGTTCCAGCATACAAAACTCCTACACCAGATCTTCTAGATTTCTGAACTTTGGATAACTCTTTTCGGTAAACAGTTCGCAACAAATTTTTTTAAATTACTGTTTCTCTGTTTGCCGAGGCGTCAACTGCCCGCATTTTTCAATTAGAACATTGTATGCTGCTATCTTTTTGTCTCGGCCACTATATTCTTTACTTTTAATCTTCCACAAACATTGGTGGTTTCTATATATTTCGATGAATTCACTTACAAACTCTCGAGAACACTGACGAGTATCAGCCATTTTAATGCTCTGTGCGCACAAATACAAACACTAGGCTGAGCAAACATCTGTTTCGCGTCAGATTTGCGGCGATCTCCTGTCCACACGCTCCAACTTGTCTGTGCAGATGTTGTTTGAACCCACAGATTTGAGAGGTTTCGCTCAAACCTCCAACTCCAACTTCCAGGTTTGCACACACCTCAGGTTGGTGCAAATCTTCTGTCCACACGCAACGATCTGTCTGCGCAGATGTGATATGCGCAGACATTTACACCGACAGATTGTTCCGTGTGGATGGACCTTTATGGTAAGTCGCCATCAAGCAATACTATGTGTATTAACTGTGAAACAGCCATACATGAATTCTTAAAGTTAGTTCAGCTATTAAGTTCTTATGGCATACCACCAACTGACACCAATCATTTATTTGAATCAGATATATGAGTGTGAAACTGAAGTGAATTCTTCGGTAATAAAGGCTGTGGTATCAATAATTCTGATGAAGGACAAATACTCATTAGTGAAGACAGCATTTTGATTTGTGGCTACATGCAAAAATATGTTCGTGAGAAAAAGGTTACATCAAACAATGGGAATAAAATATATCTCTTATTTTTTACGATAATAAGCGTTGCTCTGATATTAGATTTCCAGAGGAGCAAAGATCTTTAGGCTACATCAAATGCATGGATAACATAGAATGTAAGGAAAGAATCAGAAACTAATAGATTGCTTAATACGTCATCCAGACATAATGGAGACTTGAAAGAGCCTGTATGGTGCTTCAGGATAGTTTTCTGGAAAATAATACCAAGGAATCAGTTTAACAATAATTCATTAATCAGAGAGGGAAGTACAAAAGTTATTAACACTCAAGTGTCTCGTCTTTCTTTACAATAACAGCGTTTGCCTGGCACACTTAATATCCATGTAAAGAATGGCTGTCTTTATGTTACCAAGGTAAAAATGTATGAGTAAGATCACAGCTTAAATTTACTTTTATTAAAAACGATGACATTAACTCAAATAACATGAGGTAAAGCACTGTTTAATTAAACAATAATGAAATAAACTTTCATTGTATAACGTTGTTGTCAGTGACAGGTGCTACCCCACACAAATGACCTATTCTTAGCATTAAACAGCGCAATTGCCTCAGATCACAGCCAACTGCTTGTTCAGTTACTAATTATCTCATAGACAATGGCCTCATTGTTGGATTGTGCTGCTACTTTGCATTCTTGGTCATTTTATTTTTAAGATCGTAATTTTTTTTTTCATCGAGCTCGATGTTTGCTTCATATTACCACTGTTCGTGTGGGTATATGACAACACAATTTATAATTGTAATTAAGGAATACATATGGGCTCACAGTTGTGGAACAAAAATGGAATTGTGCAAAACAACTTTCCTTGTCGTTGACACAGTGAATACATAGGAGCACATGTTCAGGGATTAATATTTAAGTGGCAAATATGTGCCAACACACAATAAACCGATTATAAGATGTGGAGGAGTAAAGGCAAATTGACACTGGCTATCACATCATATCATGTCACATCCTGTCAAAACATTTTGCAGTACATTTCAGATGATGACATCCACATTGGCCACCCTGTCATGTCATGTCACAGCACCATCAGAGTATTTCGGGAAGAACATTTTGACTGCTGATGTCATCTGGCCATTGTTGGTAACATGACCTCCAATTTCATTTCCTCCAGATGCACAGCCATGTGCACATCTCCATATCTCATTTTGTTTTGTTTTTCATGGTTGATATCAGCTGTCCATTTTTCGTTATTTTTGTTATAAATTGTTTAGTTTCGTTATTCCTTTTGTTAAGGTTTACAATTTTATAATAAATGATGAAAGATTAACTGAAGGAGTGAGGTAGCAATTTGAATTGTATGACATGAGGATATTAAATTACTTGCCATACTACGTTTATACAATGGATTTTTATACATGCTCGTACTGTATTTAATACGTTACAAATAAATAGATTGCAGTATGATTGTAACTTGAAGTGTAAAAGTGCTGTGGTTAGAATCAGATGGATTAGTAAGTGGAATTTATATGTAGGTTGTCAGGAATTTGTAATGTTTCATAAAGAGATGGACTGAAACCTTCTGACACTGCAACGATGGCAAAAAGCTTTTCTTGGAAAGTATATCTCAAGTAATGTATTAGATATGTTTATTTAAATAACTGTTTGTGGCAAGCTTACTTACTGTTAAGTACACTCATGCTCATAAATTAAGGATAACTGCAGAATGTGGTGCCACACGACGTGGCACTACACAAAACTGGCGCTAATAACATAGGCACATAGGGAACACCCATGACACAGATTTGTAAGTACATGGTATTGGTGATAAGTTGAGAAAACCGTCCCGAAACACATGTGCTACAAAACGCCACAGTTTCCTGCGCATGTACCCCGTCATCAATATAGGATATGATCACCATGCACATGTACACAGGCTGCACAACGGGTTGGCATACTCTAGATCATGTGGTCGAGCAGTTGCTGGGGTATAACCTCCCATTCTTACACCAGTGCTTGTCAGAGCTCCTGAAGTTTCCTATAGATTTGAAGACGTTCAGTGGTACATCGACTGAGAGCATCCCAGACGTGCTTGATGGGGTTTATGTCTGGAGAACAGGCAGGTCACTCCATTCGCCTGATATCTTCTGTTTCAAGGTACTCCTCCATGATGGCAGCTCAGTTGGGCCATCCGTTATCATCCATCAGGAGGAAGGTGGGACCCACTGCACCTCTGAAAAGGCGGACATACTGGTGCAAACTGACATCCCGATATACCTAACCTGTTACAGTTCCTCTGTTAAAGACATGCAGGGGTGTATGTGCACCAATCATAATCCCACCCCACACCATCAAACACGACTTCCATACAGGTCCCTTTCAAGGACAATAAGGGGTTAGTATCTGATTCCTGGTTCACGCCAGATGAAAACCCAGTGAGAATCGCTGTTCAGACTATACCTGGAATTGTCCATGAACATAACCTGAGACCATTGTTCCAATGACCAGGTACTGTATGCTTGACACCAGGCTTTACGGGATCTCCTGTGACCAGGGTTCAGTGGAATTCACTTCGCAGGCCTCCAGGCGAATAAACCATGTCTGTTCAGTCGTCTGTAGACTGTGTATCTGGAGAAAACTGTTCCAGTGGCTGCGGTAGGGTCCCGAGCAAGGCTACCTGCAGTACTCCGTGGCTGTTTACGGGCACTGATGGTGAGATATCGGTCTTCTTGTGATGTTGTACACTCTGGGCGTCCTGTACTATAGCGCCTGGACACGTTTTCTGTCAGCTGAAATCATTGCCATAATCCTGAGATCACACTTTGTGGCACACGGAGGGCCTGTGCTACGACCTGCTGTGTTTGACCAGCCTCCAGCCTCCTAGTATTCTACCCCTCATAACGTCATCAATATGTGTTCTTTGAGCCATTTTCAACACACAGTCACCATTAGCATGTCTGAAAACGTCTGCACACTTACTCGCTGCAACGTACTGAGACTTGCACCAACATACCTCCGTGTATGTTGACTGCTGCCAGCGCCACAGTGCGACGACCGCAGGTCAAATGCACCACATGGTCATACTCCGAGGTGATTCAAACCCGTAAACCGCCCATCAGAGCTTTTTTTCACCATTTATCAGTATTATCCTTTATTTATGAGCATGAGTGTAGTTCTCTGGATTATGTATCAATCAGTTCTGCAAGGATCAGTGGTCAATATTTAAATTGTTTTACCAGCTAGTGCAAATAAAGCACATAAACTAGTAAAAAGCCAAATACAAGAAATAAATAAAACCTATCAACCTTGAAGGGAAAAGTATTGAGGAAGATATGACTACTGCACAAAAATTTGGTATGGACTAGGAACTAATTTTAACCTTAAACAAACCAATTTTTCATGGGATGTGATGGCAGCTCATAACAATGTGTTCCTTTCAGTAATTATGGGTGCAATTTGCTGTAACAAATGGAAAAAATTGATGCATTGACATTCTAAAATATTTATGAAATGCAGCTTCCTCTGCCTCGAATTACTTGCATAATGTGTGAAATTCCCCTTCCGTATCATGTAACGACATTTTTTGCATTGCTTTGCTCTTCTCTCTTCCTACTCTAATATACAAACTGTCTCTACGAAGTGCAAACCATTTTAGATCAAGAAATGTCATTTTTGTACAAATGTGAACTCCAGCTACTACATTGTGGATGTGCACTTCTCGCGTAAAAACAGTAGAAAATCATCTTGCAAACATCGCAAATCCTCAAAAAAAAAAAAAAACAGTTGACGATAGCCATGCGAGTTGAGATTAACTGACTTAGCATGCCATGATGAGATGATAGTGTGAATACATCTTGACTTGACAGTACTGCGATCTGATGGTGTTGTGACAGCCAGTGTGTAATGGCCTTATATCTGTTGAACATCTCATGTAAATTGGTAATGTATTTAACAAACAATGTACAAAACTGTACAAAATACAATTAAGAAATATATGTAAACCAAATAACGATATTTAAGGTCCATTTAGATTCCATATTCTTGTATCAAATAATTGTAAAAAGACTAAGAAATACTACAAGGAAATTAAAAAGTAAATCTCTGATGATATCCCAGTCAATGACAGTAAATAAATTTCAAGGCTACAAACTCTCACATTTCTAACAATAGCAATGTTTCTTTTAGTAGATGGATACTTCTAAATAATCTTAGAACATCTACAGTTTGATTAGTACGCAGCTTTTCTGGTGTAGTCAAAGGAGCAATATGGCTATAAAACTTTCTAACCAAATGCCAGTAAAATTCCTAAATGGTTTCAGAAAAAGCAGATATTCTGACTTCATAAATTAAGTCCATGGAGTTGCTACAACTCTTATCAAATTACATTGATCTAGTGTGTGAAAGATATAAACAATTACATATAGCCTTTACAGTGGGGAACAACAGATATAAATGTGTTGCTGAAGAAGAAATTACTTTCCAGTACATATAGTAGTATGAACCTCTTTGTCTATCTTGAGATTTGAAATAATATTTGTCATACCATTTGTCAAAACTAGATATAGTATTATCAGCTGATGGTAACAGGTCTTTTTCATTAAAGACAACAGTGAACAATTTCCACAGAAGAATAAATAATTTCTGCATGATTGATTCACTAATTGTAATTATGCTAGTGACATAATGACTATGAAGTGATGTAAATAAAGTTGTACAAGTTTTACATACCAGTTTAATGACATTAAATCAACATCAACTAACACATTTCATTATGGGCACAACATTCTGTAAACATCTTATACAAAAATGCTAGAAATGTGACAAGTTAAGGTTGGAAATCATATGGAACTACTGAAAAAGGTTTATCAAGTTTCATTACATTGAGAGAACATTTGGGGAATATAAACATTCTAATAACTGAAGTATGTACTTCCTATCCAGAAATACATTGTCAGCTAAGATATGACGTTACATTTGTTGGAATATATATTTAAACAAATCACCATTACAGTTCAACATGATGAGTGGTCCTAATGAAGGTCAGAAGGGATGATGAATTTTTTTTAGATATTAAACAAATCAGCCAGACAGAAAATTGTCAAAAATATATTCTTGTAGCACATTAATTCTTGAAGCAGAACTTCTGAGTCTTAGCGGATCATTTCACAATAATACAATAGCTCAATCAGCAAGTGTAAACTGTACTGCCCGAAAATCGATAATGAACTCTATAAAACACAACAACACCATCAAGCAAGCAATAAATATTACTTACAGAATGTAATTACTACAAGACTCGAAAATAGTGTAAAGCATTAAATCTCCTCAAATGGCATCATAATCTCAGACATAGGTCAGTACAATTAATTAAATAGCAAGATAAATGCAACGTAACTATACACCCACAAAACAAGCAGTCAACCTGCATTGATGAACTTTTATGTACCATAATTAAAACAAAATTCATTCGAAATACTTAAATTAATGCTGGTCACCATACCAACTGCAGCATTAGAGAAGCTACTTCAATGGATGGAAACATAGCGTAATCAGTACATAAAAAATAACCGAATGATGAAATCTCAAACTACAAACAGTTTGTTGATTCCCACATTTAGTAAGATTTTTCAGTTAGTGATGCTGCTACAGATAGAAGCAATCTACCAACAGGGACACAGTTTACTTCAAGAAAAGATTCTAGAACAATTATAGCTGAAGCAGAGTTTCTGAAAAAAGTGTATGACTATGCTAATTAAGTGAAGAAAGCACTGGACAGACTTTAAAATCTCAAAGAGTTATTTTATCAGTTCAACTACATTCTGCTCTAAAAAAAAGAAGCATATGTATTCTGTTATGTATACTCAGACTCCTACCCATATATCCAAATAGTTTTGAACAATACACAAATATGATCTAAAAACCAATGTGAAATAATCAATATTTGCAGTAATGCAGGGTAGCTCACTAAGAATAATTCTTTGACCATTTCCTTTTCCTATGTCCATAAGGTCATTGTGCGAGTAAGTCCTCCGCCCCCAACCACAAACAATTACTTGGGCAGATGACATCTTTCCACAGTTGTATAACTGTGAAGAGATAGAAATATCATATTTATCAAATTTTCAGTGACTGAATATTTTTATAGCTGGTGAGAAAATATCAATATCATAAAACTGCAGTTACTGCAGATCAATGCAGTTAACTCATATGACATGCAGAGGCTATGCAAATAACATAGTTTATAAGATCTCATCTAGGGACCTTGGAGACTGAAAAGTCTTTGGCTTGTTCCATGATAATATTCTTAGAAGAGAATGACAAACACTGAAGAGCCAAAGAAACTGGAGTTGTTGTTGTGGTCTTCAGTCCTGAGACTGGTTTGATGCAGCTCTCCAAGCTACTCTATCCTGTGCAAGCTTCTTCATCTCCCAGTACCTACTGCAACCTACACCCTTCTGAATCTGCTTAGTGTATTCGTCTCTTGGTCTCCCTCTACGATTTTTACCCTCCACACTGCCCTCCAATACTAAACTGGTGATCCCTTGATGCCTCAGAACATGTCCTACCAAACGATCCCTTCTTCTAGTCAAGTTGTGCCACAAACATCTCTTCTCCCCAATCCTATTCAACACTTCCTCATTAGTTATGTGATCTACCCATCTAATCTTCAGCATTCTTCTGTAGCACCACATTTCGAAAGATTCTATTCTCTTCTTGTCCAAAATATTTATCATCCATGTTTCACTCCCATACATGGCTACACTCCATACAAATACTTTCAGAAACGACTTGCTGACACTTAAATCTGTACTCAATGTTAACAAATTTCTCTTCTTCAGAAGTGCTTTCCTTGCCATTGCCAGTCTACATTTTATATCCTCTCTACTTCGACCATCATCAGTTATTTTGCTCCCCAAATACCAAAACTCCCTTACTACTTTAAGTGTCTCATTTCCTAATCTAATTCCCTCAGCATCACCCGACTTAATTCGACTACATTCCATTGTCCTCGTTTTGCTTTTGTTGATGTTCATCTTGTATCCCTCTTTCAAGACACTATCCATGCCGTTCAACTGCTCTTCCAAGTCCTTTGCTGTCTCTGACAGAATTACAATGTCATCGACGAACCTCAAAGTTTTTATTTCTTCTCCATGGATTTTAATACTTACTCCGAATTTTTCTTTTGTCTCCTTCACTGCTTGCTCAATATACAGATTGAATAACATCGGGGAGAGGCTACAACCCTGTCTCACTCCCTTCCCAACCACTGCTTCCCTTTGATGTCCCTCGACTCTTATAACTGCCATCTGGTTTCTGTACAAATTGTAAATAGCTTTTCGCTCCCTGTATTTTACCCCTGCCACCTTCAGAATTTGAAAGAGAGTATTCCAGTCAACATTGTCAAAAGCTTTCTCTAAGTCTACAAATGCTAGAAACGTAGGTTTACCTTTCCTTAACCTAGCTTCTAAGATAAATTGTAAGGTCAGTATTGCCTCACGTGTTCCAATATTTCTACAGAATCCAAACTGATCTTGCCCGAGGTCGGCTTCTACTAGTTTTTCCATTCGTCTGTAAAGAATTCGTGTCAGTATCTCATTTTTGAGACGTTTGTATTCCTTTTTGCCTGCTTCATTTACTGCATTTTTATATTTTCTCCTTTCATCAATTAAATTCAATATTTCTTTTGTTACCCGAGGATTTCTACTAGCCCTCGTCTTTTTTCCTACTTGATCCTCTGCTGCCTTCACTGCTTCATCCCTCAATGCTACCCATTCTTCTTCTACTGTATTTCTTTCCCCCATTCTTGTCAATTGTTCCCTTATGCTCTCCCTGAAACTCTCTACAACCTCTGGTTCTTTCAGTTTATCCAGGTCCCATCTCCTTAAATTCCCACCTTTTTTCAGTTTCTTACTCCTGCCTAATACCATGTAAAGCCCCTGCAGGTATGCAGAAGTGTCGCAACATGACATGGCGTGCACTCTACTAATGTCTGAAGCAGTGCTGGAGGGAATTGACATCATGAGTCCTGCAGCGCTGTCCATAATACCGCAAGATTACGAGGGGATGGAGTTCTTTTCAGAACAAAACCCTCAATAATGTTCATGTCTGGTGGGTTTGGTGGCCAGCGGAAGTATTTAAACTCATAAGACTATTCCAGGAGCCACTCTGTAGCAATTCTGGATGGGTGGGTTGTCGTATTGTCCTACTGGAATTGACCAAGTCCATTGGAATGCACGATGGACATGAATGGATGTGGGTGATCAGACAGGACGCTTATGTATGTGTCACCTGTCAGAGTCGTATTTAGACATATGGGGGGTCCCATAGCACTCCAACTCCACATGTCCCACACCATTGCAGAGCCTCCACTAGCTGGATCATTCCCCTGCTAACGAGCAGGGTCCATCAATTCATGAGATTGTCTCCATACCCGTACACGTCTATCCACTATATACAATCTGAAACGAAAGTTCTCCAATCAGGCAACATGTTTCCAGTCATCAGCAGTCCAATGTCAGTGTTGATAGGCCCAGGCGTGGCGTAAAGCGTTATGTCATGCAGTTGCCAAGGGTACACGAGTGGGCCTTCGGCTCCAAAAGCCCATATCAATGATGTTTCATTGAATGGTTTGCACATTGTTACTTGTTGATGGCCCGGCATTGAAATCAGCAGCAATTTGGGGAAGGGTTGCACTTCTGTCACGTTGAACGATTCTCTTCAGTCGTCGTTGGTCTCGTTCTTGCAGGATCTTTTTCTGGCCACAGCAATGGTGGTGATTTGATGTTTCACTGGTTTACTGATATTCACGACATACTTCTGAAATGGTTGTATGGGAAAATCCCTATTTCATCACTTACTCGGAGATGCTGTGTTCCACCGCTGGTGTGCAGATCGTAATACCATATTTAAACTTACTTAAATCTATACAACCTGCCATTGTAGCAGCAGTAACCGATCTAACAACTACGCCAGACACTTTTTGTCTCATACTTTACATTGTATACAGTGTTCAATAAGGTTACATCTTAGAACCCTTACTTTTTCTTGTGTATACTCAAGTGTTTTCAGCAGTGTTACCAGATTCTAAATTTTTTGTATGTACAATCATTGTTATAAACAATGTACCAAATATGGTTTTAGAAAATGTTGCAAATGAAATTTTCATGAACATTTATAAATATTTTGGGACACTTCTTTGAAGAGACGCATTACATTCCTATCAAAACTCATAAGCAAGTATCCATATAGCATATGTCTAAAATATAATGACTGCAGATACAAGAGATTAGCACTCTTAAATTTTTAGGATTATAACTTCATCTTCAATTCTGTTAGAATGGCAATACCACAAACTGTTGCAATACCTAAACAAACCATTATTTGCAAATAGACATTGTCAAACAGAATCATACTAAAATAAAAATGTGTACATACTACACTTACTTTTTTCCATAATATTTTATTTGATGACGTTTTGTGGCAACATATCAAGCCAAACTTAACTTGAAAGGTATGTAATATAAATTATTTGTGTCGCAAATTCAATAACAGACTGTAGAGGGTTGTTCAAGGAACACAAAAGCTGCTGTGCAGTAGATTTATTTTTTTACTAAATTTCTCATAAGTAAAATATCCCTTTTTCAAACCAATAGTCCAGTTTAAGGAACCAATATTAGAGTTAAGAATAAGTTGCAGAAACGTTTAAAGTCACTTACTTTTTTCCACGAAAGATTCAGACATAGGAAAAAAAATCGAAACACCTAGAAGAAGTTGACTGAGACAAACGAAATTTGGTAGGTATGTTTCTACATCTGGAAGATGATGTCTTCAGATTTCGTTCCAGTTGCATAAGAGTGTCGCTACTAGCGTCACTACAAGGACGCAAATCAGATTTTCATTGAATACACGCTTTAACGGTCATGTGCCTTAGTTACGTTTGATATTGGACGTGATGAATTGATGTTAGTCAGTAACGTCTTTAAGGCGATAAAGACACCACTATCAACACCTCAATGAGTTTGAACGTTGTCATATAATAGGACTGCAAGAAGCTGGATGTTCCTTCCGCGATAATGCAGAAAGACTGGGCGGGAATGTAGCCACTGTATATAACTGCTGGTAGCGGCGGTCACGAAAATATACCGCCTCCAGAAGAGTGGGTTCTGGATGGTCACATGCCACTACGAAGAGGAAAGGTCATTGTGGTCAGTGTATGTCTCTGGTGCATCATACTGTATCTGCAGCAGCAATTTGAGCAGCGCTACCACCACAGCGACACAACGAACTGTTATAGATTGGTTATTTCTAGAACAGCTCTACGTCAGGTGTCCTGTAGCGTGCGTTCCACAGACCCCAAACCACAACCATTTGCGACTTCAGTGGTGTCAAGCAAGAGCACATGGAGGGCAGGGTGGAGGTCTATTGTGCTTTCTGATGAAAGATGGTCGTGCCTCAGTGTCAGTGATGACTGTGTGTTCATAGAAAGGAGGACAGATGAGGGTCTGCAAACACACTATCTCTGTGCTAGGCACACTGGACCTCCATCTAACTACTTTGAGAAGGTGCATTAGCATATACATCTTGAAAGAGGGAATTATGAAGAGATGTGGAGATAACAAAATTACGAAACTGTGTCACATTCTTAAATGTTGACAGTGATTTTGCGTTTAACTACTGTGCAATGATGTAATGACCTTGAGGTACATTCCTTTTTATTTACTTATTATCTATAGAACCTTTTCATTAACTTCAATGTTTATGAGATAACATTGATTTAAAAATAAAACGTTTATAACTGACACCTTCCGTCGTCTTTTACATAAATGAAAATGCCAGTACCAATTGTGGGATTTAAGCATATTCTTCTTGAATTGGGTCCCATGTAATGCTGGACTGTTGTGGTTCTATACATATAATGGAGTTACTTGGATCAAACCCTTGTAGTTTTATAAATGTTTGTTTATTTCTTTAATCAAGACAAGTTTGTTTTTAGTTATTTAGATTTTTGTATTGGATTCAGGATAGATCATGCTGGCATCATTTTCTAAAATTTTTAGAAGATAATTAATTCTAGAGTAGTATCACACCTTGGCTACAATAATATCCTAAGGAAATCACAATTTGAGTTTCAGAAGAATTGCTCTGCTGAGAATGCCACTTACATTTTTACTCAGCAAATTTTACAAGAATTAGATAATATGCTAGCGCAAGTTGGTATTTTCTGCGACCTCTAAGGCATTTGACTCTGTGAATCACAGACTCTCCTAGGTAAATTTAAGTTTTGTGGATTTGATGGTACATTTGATGGTACACCCAAATAATGGATAATGTCATATCTAACCAAAAGAATGCAGAAAGTTGTGTTTATTAATTGAAGCAATAGTCTTGGGACGTAATTCTGACTGGGGAGAAATCACACATGGTGTTCCCCAAGGCTCAATCTTAGTTCCACTATAGTTCCATAAACACAGATTAACAAAAAATCATGACACCAAAAAAATAATTAATGTAGGCTAACAAAACTTCGGAAATGCATTTGTCTGGGTACCAAATTTAAGTGATTAACATTACGAGATCACCGTTTAATGCAAATGCGAGATAAGCCATTGCAAATATGAAATTCTGGTACATTAATAACCAGTGTAACCGCCAGAATCTCAAATAAAAGCATGGAGACATGCATGAATTGTGTTGTAGAGGTGCCAGATGTCAGTTTGTGGATGGAGTTCCATTCTTGTTTCACTTGGTCAGTCAACAAGGGACAGTCAATGCTGTGGATGACACAGAAGTTGTTATTCGATGAGTCCCATATGTGCTTGATTGGAGATCAATCTCCTGGCTGAGCTAGTCATACAACATGTTGACACTTTGTGGAGCATGTTGCATTACAACAGTGGTATCCTGTGTTACCAGTTAAAGGACACAATCTGGAATGCTGTTCATGAATAGCAGCACAACAGGTTGAATCACCAGACTTGCGCACAAATTTGCAGTCAGTGTTTGTGGGATAACCACGAGAGTGCTTCTGCTGTCATACAAAATTGGCTCCAAATCGTAACTCAAGGTATAGGTCCAGTGTGTCTACCACACAGACAGGTTGGTGGCAGACCCATAACTAGCCTCATTCTAAGCAACACATGGCCATCACTAGCATCATGACAGAACCAGTTTTTATCAGAAAACACAACAGACCTCCACCCTGCCATCCAATGAGCTCTTGCTTGACAGCACAGAAGTTGAAAGTGGCGGTGGTTTGCGATTAGTGCAATGCATACTGCAGGGCGTCTGGTTCAGAACGTCCCTTGACGTAACAGATTTGTAACAGTTATGTTTGTCAGCATGGTGCCAACTGCTGCTTAAATTGCTGCTGCAAATTCAGTATGATGCGCCATAGCCATACATTTAACATGATGGCTTTTCCTCTTGGTAGTGCCATATGGTAGCCCGGAGTCAGTACATTCTCGTGAACACCACTGCCAGCAACCATGGGCTACATTCCCACCAAGTATTTCTGCAACATTACAGAAGGACCATTCAGCTTATCGTGGTCCTATCACATGGCCTCGTGCAAACTTAGTGAGGTGTTGATAAGGCATCTATGTCGCCTTAAAGGCATTCCAACGTACATCAACTCACCACATTCAATCTCGAAGGTAACTAAAACTCACGGCCATTACAGCGTGTACTTAAGCAAACCTGATGTGTATCCTCATAGTGGCACTACTAGCGCCACTCTTACGTGACTGGATTTAAATTTGAATATACATCATCTTTCAGATTTGAAGAAATGCCCACTAAACTTGCGTTTATGTCACACAACTCTTCCTTTGTGTTGCGATTTCTTTTTCCATCAGTGTATCTGTAAACGATGTTCCATCTAATATACAACTAGATGAATTAGGTTATTTTTGCAAATGACACTAGTACTGTAATCAATCCAAGCATGCATACGGAAACAGAAGAAATGATAAACTGTGTTTTTAAAAGTATCATTGACTGGTTTTCAACCAATGGTCTCAGATTCGATTTTAAAAAGACGCACTTTATTCAATTCTGCACACCTAGGGGTACTGCATAAATGATAAGTGTAGCACATGGTGAGAAAATGATAAATGGCGTGGAAACTTCAAAATTCTTACGTTGTCCATATTGATGAAAATTTAAAGTAGAAAAATCACATTTTGGAACTCTTAAAACAACTTAGTTCAGCCACATTTCCTCTTAGAAACATCGAAAATCTAGGAGAGAGACAAATCAGTAAGTCGACATAGTTTGCATGTTTTCATTCAGTAATGTCATATGGAATAATGTTCTGGGGTAGCTCATCTTTGAAAGTCTTCGTTACTTAGAAACGTGCTTTAAGAATAATATGTGGTGCTCAGCTACGATCGTCTTATAGACATCTGTTTAAGGAGTCGAGCATTCTGATTACTGCTTCAGAGTGTTCTTATTTACTGATCAAATTTGTTGTAAATAATCCACTACAGTTCCAAAGGAACAATGATATACGTAATTACAATAGCAAAAGGAAAAATAACGTTCATTACTACACATTAAGGTTGTCTTCAGCACAAAAAGGTGTGCACAGTCCTGCAACAAATCAATTACACAGTGATATAAGATGTCTTGACAGACAGCAGAGTAAAATTTGAAACAAATTGAAAAAATTTAAAGTTTCTCTATGACAACTCCTTCCATTCCACAGAAGAATTTCTGTATTAGTAATGTGTAAAAGGTGGTGGCTAGGAATTACTAACTCACATCTATACACATGTATATGAAAGAACCAGATATTTCTGCATGTAAACACAGCTACAAATTAATTTGCAATGTGAATCCAAAATGACTTGTTCGACATCAGTATCATTCAAAATGCTCCATGGAACATGAAGTTATCTAACTAATTAGTTATTTGTCTAAATATCAGTAAAGAACCTGTCCTATCCTCATAAAGGAATATTTTTATATTCCTTCTATACAGTTAGTTATTTTCATCCTTTGATGAATAAATAAATAAATCTCGCATACAAATTACACTCCTTAGCAAAAAAACTCCTAAAGATCTGAAAGACTATGCTGTTCTTGCACTCGATGCTGATTCATCTGTAGATGATGTACCGAAAAGTTACAAGGAAATTACAAATCGTGAAAATAAGGAAGACTAGTATAAAGCTGTACAGGATGCAGCTGACTCTAAAATAGAAAACAAGACTTCGATCTTTGTTAAATTACGACCTGGAAGAAGACTATTGGCAGTAAGTGGGTGTTCAAATTAAAAAAAGGACAAGGATGGAAATATCATAAGATACATGGCTAGACTTGTGGCAAAAGGATGTTCACAGAAAAGGGGATTTGACTTCGATGAAACATATGCACCAGTTTCTCCACTTGCAACTGTTAGAATAATGCTAGTTTTGCAATCCAACTAGGACTGGTTCTGGACCAATTTGATGTCGCCAACGCTTTTCTTCATGGATTACTCAAGGAGAAAATATATATGACTATTCCTGAAGGAGTAGGTATTCCAGAAGAACTGAAAGACGCAACTGGTTTGGTTTGCAGGTTACAGAAGTCTTTATATGGCTTAAAGCAATCACCACTAGTGTGGAATCACTCTATTCAAACCTTTCTTATGTCTATACGATTCACTCAGTCAGAAGCAGATAAATGTCTTTACTATATAATTTTAAAGGAAGTGGTCATTTATATTGTGCTCTATGTTGAAGACATTTTTATGGCAGGAAATAATAGAGAGAAAATGGACAGAATGAAATTTAAATTAAGGCAGAAGTTCAAAATAAAGGAACTGGGAGAAACACAATCATACTTGGGAATCGAGATTTCTATGAACAATGGAGAAATGTATCTGAGCGAAACATCATATTTGAAGGATTTGCTACGACGATTCAACATGCAAGATTGTAATCCAGTCAAGACGCCTGTGGAAGTTAAACTGGAAATCATGGAAGGAAAAACGATCGATAAGTCCTGCAGAGAGTTGATTGGATGTTTAATGTACGCAATGACAGCAACAAGACCTGATTTGTGTGCTGTGGTAAACTTATTGAGCAGATACCAAAACAATCCATCCGAACAACTCTGGAAAAGCTTAAAAAGAGTTTTGAGATATATCAAAGGAACCGTCAATATGAGATTACATTATCGAAAGGGGAATCAAGAAGTTCTTCTGGCCTATGCTGATGCAAACTCGAATAGAAAAGATGACGCATGTTCTACCTCTGGTTATATTTTAAAATGTTTTAGAAACACCGCCTGTTAGGCAACAAAGAAACGGACTAGTGTTGCTTTGTCTTCTACAGAGGCAGAATATGTAGCTCTGGCGACAGCTGCAGTTGGGTGAAATATTTGCTGGGCGATATTCAAATTCGACTCCAGCTACCAATTCATATATTTGAGGGTAATCAGTCCTGTGACGGTTGAGACACGTCAATGTTAAATATAATTTTGTGTGTCAGGTTCACCGCAGGATCATCACGACCGTGCTTGTAAAATCGGAGGACCAGATTACAGATATTTTTACCAAAGGCTTACCAGCCCCTAGAGTCATTGCTTTGAGGAGCTTATTGGGTTTATTTTAATTTTTGTTAGCGTTAAATGTAAACTCATTAAATTAGGAGGGGTTTTAAGATTGCAATTTTAATGATTCTCTGTTTGACTTGCGTTAAGTGCTGTAGCATCAAAGAGTAAAACAGGCATTCTTGTTCAGTTGTTGTGTTACGCCGTTCATTTAAATAAAAACCACCTAATAGCTTTTAACTTTACGTGTGTTATTTTATCGAAAGAAACTAAA